>NW_026047120.1:0-32073 GCF_023864275.1 Schistocerca cancellata | reverse complement strand
GCATCGCCTACAGAAGGGTCCAAAGCAGAGCGCTCTACGACGGGCCTTACACGTCCCCGCGGCAGACCTGCCTACAACCACCCACAACACGATTCCGCGCCCTGGCACAAGCGTTCTACGCCACCGCGCGGAATTCAGAAAATGACTATTACGTCTTGACCCTTGGGCAATATGAACACCACAGGGACAGATGTGCAAGACCCGAGTCGCTACTCCAGCAGTAGCACAAACAGAACACATAATCACTCTCAACAAACAGCAACGTCCGAAAAAGCACACTACCAAAGATAAGAACAACACACAGAAAAGAGGAGCAAATGTCCACAGGCGACAATAACCTCCACCAACTCCCCCTCTAACGGTAGAGGACTAAAGGAAAGAGAGAAGAACAACAAGAAGAGCCGCCGCCATCTTGTCGTCCACAGCCCGTGTGGCCACACACACGTTTCTCTTTTGTTTTTCGTTTGCCTCAAGCACCTCCACGCACGCACAGTCGCCTTCCAAACGACAACGACAGCAATAATCACCAACTGTTAAACGAGCGTGTCGACACACCGCCCTCCACTCCCGCGCGCCCCATACAAACGAAACAGCTGATCCGGCCGCCTATGGGCACGCCTTGCCTCGGCAACTCCAACGCCGCCGCAAACACACAGCCAAAACCACGCAAATATTCACCGCCTCTCGCACAACAACAACAACAACAACAACAACAACACACAGCCCGGCGTCTCCATCGATCGATAAACAAAACAAACACACAACGCCCTCTCTCGCGCGCGCGCGCACGCACACACACACACACACACACACACACACACACACACACACACACAGCCACAAGACCCGCTTCCTTTCCTTTCTCCCAGTCACGTCACGTCAGTCAAACGCAAACGAAATGAAGAATGAAAGAAACAAGGCAGGCAGGCAACACACGCAGCAACAACACAGACTCTTTCGCACTTTTCAATTTCCGAACAGTGTGGTGGCCCTGAAAAGGGCCGTTTTCGTCTCTCCCACGGCCGCGGGAAGGCCAACGCGGCACAGCACACCGGCTGCGACGCGCCTAACCGCCGAAACCGTACAGGGTGCGCCCCTGCCTCTTCAGGGCGTACACCACGTCCATGGCCGTCACAGTCTTGCGCTTGGCGTGCTCAGTGTACGTCACCGCGTCGCGGATCACGTTCTCCAGGAACACCTTCAGCACTCCGCGGGTCTCCTCGTAGATCAGACCAGAGATGCGCTTCACGCCGCCCCTGCGAGCCAGGCGGCGGATCGCGGGCTTCGTGATGCCCTGGATGTTGTCGCGCAACACCTTGCGGTGCCGCTTGGCGCCACCCTTGCCGAGCCCCTTTCCTCCCTTGCCGCGGCCAGTCATCTCTTCTAAATCCTCAAAAAGCTCAAGGCAAGCAAAGCGTCTGCTGCAGCGGCTGGCTCCTCACCCGGCGCTAGCGAGTCGGCTACGGTCTGCGCCCGGCGCACGCGCCAGCCCCCCTATATAGACTCTGGCCCGCCCTCCCCCCACCACGCGCAACCGAGGGCATATAAGCGCACCACGGTGGCTGGCGCGCGCCCGTGTCGTCAAGGCAGCACCCGACGCAGCACCTCGCTCGCCTCCACGCCGCTCCGCTAACCGCTACCGCTATGGCCCGCACAAAGCAAACGGCCCGCAAGTCCACCGGCGGAAAGGCGCCGCGCAAACAGCTCGCCACCAAGGCGGCGAGGAAGAGCGCGCCCGCCACCGGCGGCGTCAAGAAGCCCCACCGCTACAGGCCGGGCACCGTCGCCCTGCGAGAAATCAGGCGCTACCAGAAGAGCACAGAGCTGCTCATCCGCAAGCTGCCATTCCAGCGCCTAGTGCGCGAGATCGCCCAGGACTTCAAGACCGACCTGCGCTTCCAGAGCTCCGCGGTCATGGCCCTGCAGGAGGCCAGCGAGGCCTACCTCGTCGGCCTCTTCGAAGACACCAACCTGTGCGCAATCCACGCCAAGCGCGTCACCATCATGCCCAAGGACATCCAGCTCGCGCGCCGCATCCGCGGCGAGCGCGCCTAAACACCGCGCCAGCCGCTGGGCACCGCCCACGCACGCAACAAACAAAACGGCCCTTTTAAGGGCCACTAACATCACTCCGTCGCGAGCAAACTTTGTCGGTCGCCTCTCGCCCCACAACCACAGAACCAAAGACAAAACACCACTTCCACTTCCCGTCCGTCCGCCACAGCCGCTCTCTCCCTGCCAGCTTGCTGGCGCGCGCAACAATCAACATCATGCCTCCCCGGCGCGGCGCTCAAAGCGCACAATACCCATCGGCCGACGCCGTCAACCACACGGCCGGCCGCCGCTTCGTTTCGAAAAGAAAACGAAACAAAAAGCCAGGCACGTCCAACGCCACCGACCCTTTCCACATCTCAACGTCCCCCGCCCCCGTTGCAAGAACACACACACAAGACAAGACACATCCGAGAAGACGGCAGGCAGGCCAACCAAAGTATTCAAACAACATGACACAAAACCAACCGTCGGCCGGCCGCGACCAAAAAAAAAAAACGGCGACAATCAACCGCAACGACAAAACCGCTACCGCCGCCCGCACCCGCCACCGACCCCCCCCCCGCAATCCAACCACCACGGCACGCAAACAGTATCCACACACGGGCATACAGAAACGCCAGACGACACAACCACACCGCAACACAAACACGACAATCAAAACCTTCCCGACGTGCTTTGATGGCCCTGAGAAGGGCCGTTTTGGGCCGCGCGTCTGTTGCGCGCCACTAGACGACGGGGACGGGGGGTGCGGACGACGGAGTCAACCGCCAACCCTTCCTTTCCCATTCCTCTCTACTTCTTCTTCTTGGGCGAAGCCTTCGCCTTAGACGGCGTCGTCGCCTTCTTCGGGCGCGGCGCCTTCGGCTTCTTCGTCGGAACCTTGGCGGCCTTCTTCGCCTTCGACGGCGACTTGGCCTTGGCCGGCTTGGCAGCAGCCGCCTTCTTCGCACCGGCGGGAGCGGCCGACGCCGCAGACGCCTTCTTGGCGGCGCCCGCCTTCCGACCAGTCGCCGCCTTCACGCCACCAGCCTTCTTTGCGCCGGCCGCACGGGCGCCCTTCTTCTCCTTGCTGGCCGGAGCGGCGCGCTTCTTCTTGGCACCGCCAGCACGAGCCTTGCCGCCCTCAGCCGCCCCGCCGCCGGCGCCGGCAAGCTTGAAAGAGCCGGACGCGCCCTTCCCCTTCGTCTGCACCAGCTCGCCCGCCACCACGGCCGACTTGAGGTACTTCTTGATAAACGGCGCCAGCTTCTCCGCGTCCAGCTTGTAGTGCGCGGCAATGTACTTCTTGATCGCCTGCAGCGACGATCCGCCGCGCTCCTTCAGACTCTTGATGGCGGCCGTCACCATCTCAGAGGTGCGCGGGTGCGCAGGCTTGGCGCGCGGCTTCTTCGCAGACGACGCAGACTTTGCCTTCTTCGTAGTGCCGGTGGCGGCGGGTGCCGCAGCAGTCTCGTTCGTAGCCGCCTGATCTGCCATTTCGACGACGCGCGTTAACACACAGCGAGCAGCGAGAGCGAGAGGAGACACGCAGCGAGCGGAGCGCACAGCAGAGGAATAGCCGCCTCGACGCACAGGCCCAGCCAGTGTCGCGGGCGGGCGCGGACGGCCGAGAGAGCGGCCGCCACTCTGCGCGCCGCCGCGCCGCGCCTCCCGCGCTTGCTACCGCCCAACGTCCGACAGCCTGTGCGGAGCAGCCCCACACCTGCGCCACAACCACCCGCGCCTTTCAAACCACCGAGGATGGGGCTACACACAGCCACACCACAGTCGCCAACCAGTCGCCACGGCAGCGCCGCAAACCACGGCCAAACTGCAGCCACCGCGCGCTACAGCCTGGGTCGGCCCGCCGAGAATCGCCGCCCACGCCCAAATGCCGCCCCCACAGCCCCAGCCGGCGACCGGCCACAATGGCCAAACCTTCGGCAAAAGCCCCGCACCGTCGCCGCGGCAGCCCGGCCAGCGCGGCCGGCGCCACAGCCACACAAGCGGAGGCGTGCGGCGATGACGGCCGTGCAAACGCACCTCCGCCGCCCCATCGCCCTCCCACCGTTTCCCGATCGGCCCGCAGCCGTCGGGCCACGTCCTCCTCCTCTCGCCCGCCAACATTCACAGCCCTTTCGTTCGTTTCCCAACAATTTCAATTGTGCCCGCCGCAAAAACGGGCGCCGCCTGCAAAGCAACATGCTCCGCCGGAGCGCCCCTCGCCGCTTACGAGCCAACCCCTCGCCCGAGGCAAACCCGAAATCCGCAACTACAGACCAACCCAATCTGCCGTCAGCACACACGACAGCCAACATCACGCGTTACGAGTTAGACATTAGGTTCACACGTCTCGGTTAGGTTCGGTGGACGTGGGTTAGGTTAAGGGCACTTGGGTTAGGTTAAGCATTCAAAACACACGTCAGGCGTCAGAGGTTAGGTTAGGTTACGTTACATTAAGGTTAGGTTAGGGGCACCTCGGTTAGGTTAAGGGTCGGTGTTAGGTTAAGCGTCAAACTTAGGTTAAGCATTCAAACACACGTCGGGCGTCAGAGGTTAGGTTAGGTTAGGTTAGGTTAAGGCCACTTGGGTTAGGTTAAGCCTCAAACTTAGGTTAAGCATTCAAACACACGTCGGGCGTCAGGTGGCCGCAGCAGCCGCACCTACCTACCCACCCACCTCACGGCCGGACAGCTTGGCTTACTTGGCGCTGAGGCTGACCTCACCGCACCTCACGCTACGCAACGCTACAGGTTCGGTTCGCTCAGCTTAGGCTTAGAGCTTAAGCGCCCAGGTCGGATTACGACGTTGGTTCACCTTCGGGCGCCACACTTTGGGTGTAAAGGTCGCGTCGGGTCGTCGGCACGCCGCAAAAACAAAAGCGAAGCCACAGGACAACGCCGACAAACGGGCAGCACGACCACGACCAGATACCGAGACACACGGACCACCCACCGGCCAAAGGGCACCAAACAACAAACCAGAGCACCACGTGTCGACCAGAGCAACCCGCCGCTCACGCGACGTGGCTGGCACCGAAGGGCCGCCGCAACTGCGCTTTCCGCGCCGGGCCGGATGCACGTGCGGCAACACCACCACCGCACACAGCCGCTGTTCAACATCAACCAACAACACGCCGCGGTCGCAGCCTCAACGCCAGCACACGTTTGCACCACCATTCACACGCACCGCACAAACAGCTGTCGCCGACAACACAAACACACCGCAACGACGCCGCCGCCCCTACTTGTGCCGGCCACCCACCCCACCGACGGCGCACCTGTCGCCGGCCGGCAGTCGACACGGGAAACGCACACCGCCACTTCGCTCGCGCGCACGCCACCAACCAGTCGTCGTCTCCAAAACAACAAACAAACAAACATAGGGCAGGCAACAAATCGCCTCGCACGAACCGTCCACAAAACTATCAAAGCACAGCCTCTGGCTAACGGCCACGACGCAGCGGCACGCTGCTCCTTTCCCCGCCCCCACTCGATTCACGAAGGCACGCGACACCGCCAACGACGGCCTCGCTTCCCGCAACCGACACCTTTCCGCCACTACGCACAGCCGCACCCGACGCCCGTGCCAACGACACAACTACTGCACTATCCACCGCCGCCTCCCCCTTCCCGTCGTACACACACACAGCCAGCCAGCCAGCCAGCCAGCCAAAACCACACCAACGACCCAAACATGCACGTGCAACGGCACACCCCAACCAGTCAACGTCGACAACCACACGCACGGCTCGAAACCGGCGCCCTTCCACGTTGCCATCAAGCTACACACAAGACACAAGGAACCAACAACAGCAAGCCTGCCCGCCCGCCCCACTCTCACGCCGCAAAAAGCACACCGAAACCGCCAAACGCACATTCCCATCGCACCGACACCGACCGGCTCGCTACCACCACACCTCTCGGCAGCCGTTTCGCAAACATGACACGGCGCGACATGACATCACGACCAACTCTCCTCTCCAGACGCCTTCGGCCGGAGCACAACGCCGCCAATTCGCCACACACACACACACACACACACACACACAGTCGACAGGCGCCCGCCCGCCCGCCCTGCACGACGCCGCGCAGCAAAGGCGCCCGCAAACACATACCTCTCCTCTCTCTCGGCCGCCCGACGCGCCAACCGCCACACCGCCAGCCACTCGCAATTGTGCACTGCCGCCAGCCACACGTCCAACACGCCGCGCCGCCTCCGGCCACCCGCCAGGGGGCGCTCACGTCCGCGACAACAGCGCGGCCCGCCGGGCCAAACCGAACCGAGCCGAGCCGCCCGCCGCTGCTCTGCACATCTTCCTGCGCGCATCAACAAAACGAGGCAAGCGAGCACACCCCGTCACAACGCCACATCACGCAAATGCCGTGCCGACCTCTTGTGTCTACCGCCTAAATTGCACTCACTCACCAGCCGCCCCTTCTTCTTCTTCCTACCTATCTATCTGTGCGTCTGTGTCGGTCCGCGCGTGACGCCTCTCAACATCCGCCGTCGCCGTCCCCGTCCCCGTTTCCGCCCCAATGCCATCGTCGCGCCGCCTCCTCCTCCTCCTCCGCCCCTGTCCGGCCCGCACCACACCATACACCGCTGCTTGTCCCGGCCGTTGCCACCAAAGGCGCCTACCGCAAACGCGCCACGCCGCAGCCCCCGTGCGTGCATCTCCGTGCCGACGCTGCCTCTCTGCCCTCCCGCACGCACTCGACCGACCGACATGCACTGCGTCGACGGCCTCGACAACACAGTCTCTGGCTCCGCACTGCGTCTTCCGGTACGCGCGCTGAAACACGTATGTACTCATTACCAGCGATGGCGAGGCACGACACAATCTCTGACCAGAGCGTTTCTTATCGTCGCTAGTCTGCGCCACACGACACTAGTAGCACGTAGCGGGTCGGCAGGAACAGTTGTCATCTATATGTGGCGGGTCGGGAGAGGTAGTAGTCAGTCGACAGTATTAGCGAGTGGACGGTTGTACTGAGCGGGCGGCGGCGTGCTCTTCTCGCGACTCTGGTCTCCGTTCGGGACGATGCATACTGTTATTACAGGTAAGGTAATGAAGCTGCATTGCGCAAATCTAATACTGTATGTCAATTGTAACTATTTTCTTCACAACAAAATGCCCCAATAATACTTTGTTTCCAAACAAACTTTTTTAAAGTACAACCATTCATTTCCATTTAAATAATATTTCCTACGCATTTCCTCCAACAATCAAAATTAAATGTGAGCCGGCATTCATTGCACGACGCTGTGTACAGGTATCTACAGTTAAGAGCACATATAGATGCAGTTTGTTTTTTCTCTTTTGTCTTTTTTGTTTTTTTTTTTTTTTTTTTTGACGTAACGATCTTTTGCTCTTTTTATTCTAATTTGTACGTACGCTGTTTGTTTAGATTTTTATATTGGTAATGCCACGTAGCGCTCCGCGTGAAAATCACTGCCTGTGCTGTGTGCAGTCTGTGGCTAGTTTGCATTGTTGTTGTCATGAACTGCTATAGCTGGATGTGAACAGCGCGTAGCGTTGCGCAGTTAGGGGTGAGCCGCCAGCACTGGTGCATGTGAGGACAGAGATGGCGGACGTTTCAAATTACATATATTATGACTGGTGATGATATTAAGGGTAAATACATTGTTTGTTGTTCTCTATTAAACATCTTTACTTTGCTAACTATCCCTATCGGTAGTTAGTGCCCTCCGTAGTTTGGAATCTCTTATTTAGCTGGCAGCAGTGGTGCTCGCTGTATTGCAGTAGTTCGAGTAATGAAGATTTTTGTGAGGTAAGTGATTTCCGACAGGTGTACTTTAATGTTACTCAGGGCCATTCTTTTGCAGGGATCTTTGATAGTCAGATTGCGTTGCGCTCAAAATATTGTGTGTCAGTTTAAGCACAGTTTTGTATACATTGTTGTTCAAAGGGGGGCGTTTCAGAATACACAGGGCCGAAGGTCAGCCAGCGCTGCCCTTACAACGTTTATCGGGTTTTCAATTATGTCTGTTGAGATGTTCATGGTTCATTATTTCCATTCATCATATTATCGCGCGTTTCTCATCAATCTTCGTTCGTTCATTTTCTAGGGACGTTAACAACATTCTGGCACATTTTTATCATCATTCACTCACTCACTCACTCACTCACTCACTCACTTACTTACGACTATTTGTGCGGGGAGGTTACACTTGGGTCCATTTCCATTTACATTCAATGTTGATAGACGCCTTTTTTTTTTTTGTTGTTGTTTTGTTGCTGGCAGGTTACAAAGGGCCTCATTTTATGTTGGTTGCAGCAGCGTTTTTCTCCTTCTTCTAGCGTTTTCCCCGCCCCCGCCCCTCCCGCATCCCTCGGTCTCACCACGTTCACTGACAGCCGCGTCTGCGGCTACACCACAACGGCCCCCTCCCGGCAACCCATTCGTTTTCTCTTCTTTTGCACAAAAACAACGCCGCACGCGCCAGCCGAGCGCAGCGCAAGCCACCCACACCGCGCCCCTCCCCGTCTTTATAGCCTCCGCGTCTTGTTTTCTTCGTTTGCCCCCTCCCATCTCCCGAATGCCATGCCATGCCATGCCAGCAGCGTTACGCGTGCCCCTCCCCTGTCCACACACTACCGCGAAACGAACAGCCTTCCGGGCCACATGCAGGGCACGCCCACCGCCATTCCCGGACGCAATTCTCAAAACAACACACACACACACACACACACACACAATGGCTTTGCACACGAACATAGACGGCACGGGCACTGTCGTACATTCTTCCTCAGAACCATCTCAACGAACGTTACGTTACATACACATCCGGGAAAGCAAAGCAACGCAACGCACAATTCAGCCGTCAAAGGTAACGTTCACCACGGCAGACACTTGCCGCCGCGCCGTTACGCGCATTTCAGTGCGGCTACAATACACCTCCGACACGGGAACGTTCCGTTGCTCTACACTGCGTTTCTCCGTTTTGTTTGGTTTTTTTTCCGTTTTCTCTCTCTCTCTCTCTCTCTCTCTATATATATATTTGTTTTTTCCCCTCTGTCCTTTCCTCCACCATTCTCTCCTCACGTTCTGCCCAGACATTCGACCGATCAGAGGTTCGTTCACCTTTCGGTAACCGTTCTCAGCGCGACGGTGTACCAACGGTATGACGGTATGACGGGTGTTCAAGACGTCCGGTGTACCGCGCCGATCGACAGTTTCCCAGAGGCGACGGATCGGACCACATCACCGACATACACACAAACACGTGTACGCACATTCGCCAAAGCGACCGTCGTCTTCTAGCGTCGCGCTTACTCTACTGTACTGCACTGGACACGCGAGCATGCATCTTCAATGACGACGTCGGTGTGCGTGCGTCGTACGCACACAAGCAGACACAGTCGGTCAGACACGACTATCGAAATCAGAGTCGGGGGAAAGGTACATATCATCGTGCGTGTCGCCCGTACAATGCAATACACAGTGGTGTGTCTCAATGCGCGTTCACATTTAAACGTCACTCACACGCCTCCACGCTGCATTTACAGACACATTTCACCCTCGCCATATATGGCGTGCAAACCGACCCGCAAACGGCCGTCGTTACACACTGACATTCCCAACAATCGCGTGTCGTTTCCACCCGTCACGTAACTAACCGGCACCTCCATCCAAAGGGCACATCACCGATCGCACTTCCCCCCCCCCCCTCGCAGACAACGACTTGTGCGCACGTGCCTCCATTCCACGTCACACCGTGGCCGCACCCCGCAACACGCGACACGCGACGCGCCCCATAAACAATCAAATTATTCATCGCATCGGCCACCCCACCCCGTCGCGTCGCAACCAAAGCGGTAGCTATTGCCACCGTCCACCCACTCACACACAAAACAAAACAAAAACAACAACAACAACAATTCCGCCCTTCCCGCAAAGGCCATTTGGTGGCCCTGAAAAGGGCCGTTTTGCCGCTCTCGCAACGGAGGATCTCCTTCCATTCCAGAGCCACCTCCTTACTTGGAGCTCGTGTACTTGGTCACCGCCTTCGTGCCCTCGCTCACGGCGTGCTTGGCCAGCTCGCCAGGCAGCAACAGCCGCACAGCGGTCTGGATCTCGCGGGACGTGATGGTCGAGCGCTTGTTGTAGTGCGCCAGGCGAGACGCCTCGGCCGCGATGCGCTCGAAAATGTCGTTCACGAAGCTGTTCATGATGCTCATCGCCTTCGACGAGATGCCCGTGTCAGGGTGCACCTGCTTCAGCACCTTGTAGATGTAGATGGCATAGCTCTCCTTCCTCTTGCGCTTCTTCTTCTTGTCGCCCTTCGAAATGTTCTTCTGCGCCTTGCCAGCCTTCTTGGCGGCCTTCCCGCTAGTCTTGGGCGGCATCGCAAACAAACAAGAACGTACGGCAGCAACACCAGCAGCAAGCGCTCCGCTCTAGTCAGCGTCTCCCCACACAGTGGCACCCAGCGCGCCCCGCCGCCGCACCTTTACCAGCTCGCCCCGTTGCGGCCGCCGACCAATGGGCCGCGAGCGCAACCGGCCGCCGCACCCGAGAGCATAAAGGACCCCCACCCCTGGCGGCGCCGCCACTCCGCTGCTCGACTCGCTGCGGCTCGCACCGTCCTTCGTCTCGTCTCGTTTTTTTACACCACAGCGCATCGCCATGTCCGGACGCGGAAAGGGAGGCAAAGTCAAGGGCAAGTCAAAGTCCCGCTCAAGCAGGGCCGGGCTCCAGTTCCCGGTCGGCAGAATCCACCGCCTCCTGCGCAAGGGAAACTACGCCGAGCGCGTCGGCGCCGGGGCGCCCGTCTACCTCGCCGCCGTCATGGAGTACCTCGCGGCTGAGGTGCTCGAGCTGGCCGGAAACGCGGCCCGCGACAACAAGAAGACGCGCATCATCCCGCGCCACCTGCAGCTTGCCATCCGCAACGACGAGGAGCTCAACAAGCTCCTGTCGGGCGTCACCATCGCACAGGGTGGTGTCCTGCCCAACATCCAGGCCGTCCTGCTGCCAAAGAAGACCGAGAAGAAGGCCTAAACAGAGAGGCCAGGCAATCGGCACGCGGACCCGCCGCCCAGCAGCGCTGCGTGCTCCCCTGCACGCAACGCGCTTTGCCGGCCCGGCTCGGCTCACAACAATCGGCCCTTTTCAGGGCCACCACACAAACCTACGTCCAAAGCAAAATTTCAGTCGTCCTCGCCGCGCTTTGCTTTACTTTACTTTACTTTAACTTAACTTCACTTCCACAGCCGCCGCCGGCAAGAAGACCATACCAACTGCTACGATTGCAGGGGCAGATATTCTGCGAGGTACCTCGGTGTCACGCCTGACATCGAAGTGTCACATAGGGCAACTTGGCACAAACGCTCACGCCAGGATGCAGATCCTGTACCCCTGTTCCCTCGACCCCGCAACAGGGGTAGCGATACTGGAAATATGCGCGCCCTCTATAGGGGCTATGCAGCCAGGTCGACGATGCATCGCCTACAGAAGGGTCCAAAGCAGAGCGCTCTACGACGGGCCTTACACGTCCCCGCGGCAGACCTGCCTACAACCACCCACAACACGATTCCGCGCCCTGGCAGAAGCGTTCTACGCCACCGCGCGGAATTCAGAAAATGACTATTACGTCTTGACCCTTGGGCAATATGAACACCACAGGGACAGATGTGCAAGACCCGAGTCGCTACTCCAGCAGTAGCACAAACAGAACACATAATCACTCTCAACAAACAGCAACGTCCGAAAAAGCACACTACCAAAGATAAGAACAACACACAGAAAAGAGGAGCAAATGTCCACAGGCGACAATAACCTCCACCAACTCCCCCTCTAACGGTAGAGGACTAAAGGAAAGAGAGAAGAACAACAAGAAGAGCCGCCGCCATCTTGTCGTCCACAGCCCGTGTGGCCACACACACGTTTCTCTTTTGTTTTTCGTTTGCCTCAAGCACCTCCACGCACGCACAGTCGCCTTCCAAACGACAACGACAGCAATAATCACCAACTGTTAAACGAGCGTGTCGACACACCGCCCTCCACTCCCGCGCGCCCCATACAAACGAAACAGCTGATCCGGCCGCCTATGGGCACGCCTTGCCTCGGCAACTCCAACGCCGCCGCAAACACACAGCCAAAACCACGCAAATATTCACCGCCTCTCGCACAACAACAACAACAACAACAACAACAACACACAGCCCGGCGTCTCCATCGATCGATAAACAAAACAAACACACAACGCCCTCTCTCGCGCGCGCGCGCACGCACACACACACACACACACACACACACACACACACACACACACACAGCCACAAGACCCGCTTCCTTTCCTTTCTCCCAGTCACGTCACGTCAGTCAAACGCAAACGAAATGAAGAATGAAAGAAACAAGGCAGGCAGGCAACACACGCAGCAACAACACAGACTCTTTCGCACTTTTCAATTTCCGAACAGTGTGGTGGCCCTGAAAAGGGCCGTTTTCGTCTCTCCCACGGCCGCGGGAAGGCCAACGCGGCACAGCACACCGGCTGCGACGCGCCTAACCGCCGAAACCGTACAGGGTGCGCCCCTGCCTCTTCAGGGCGTACACCACGTCCATGGCCGTCACAGTCTTGCGCTTGGCGTGCTCAGTGTACGTCACCGCGTCGCGGATCACGTTCTCCAGGAACACCTTCAGCACTCCGCGGGTCTCCTCGTAGATCAGACCAGAGATGCGCTTCACGCCGCCCCTGCGAGCCAGGCGGCGGATCGCGGGCTTCGTGATGCCCTGGATGTTGTCGCGCAACACCTTGCGGTGCCGCTTGGCGCCACCCTTGCCGAGCCCCTTTCCTCCCTTGCCGCGGCCAGTCATCTCTTCTAAATCCTCAAAAAGCTCAAGGCAAGCAAAGCGTCTGCTGCAGCGGCTGGCTCCTCACCCGGCGCTAGCGAGTCGGCTACGGTCTGCGCCCGGCGCTTTATATAGGATGGGGCCCCTCCACGCCCGCACCAACGTGGTGACCAAACCAAAAGTTCTACTGTCACCTCCGTAAGCATGTTAGTATTTGAATCAGGCGTCACAGGATGCAGGCTGTGATGTTATCCATGCGTCTGGGTAAGACTACTCATTAACATGGTCCATCAGGAGATAGAAGTGGTCGAAAACGATCGAAGGGTAGCGGTTGTAAGAGCAGAGGAAAAAAAGTGCCAAGGCCAGCGCCAGGGGAAAAAAACCTCTGCGACAGTAGGACGGGTAGTAAGGGCAGTAGCGGCTTGCTAGCTGCGACAGAGCATGCAAGGTGCGGTTATGTTAGTTCGAGGTATCGTGCACCGTTACCTTTGTCGTTGCTGGAGCTTGTTGCGGCGCTTGCAGCGGTTGCTGCGTCCCTGCAACAGTTCAAGGTCGTTGTAGATTAGTGGGCGATCGGTCATAGATCGGCTCACGGACGGTGTAGGGGGTGTGTGTGGCTGGTTTGCGTGCTGTGTACAGTACGGCTTCCCTGCGGTTGCCTGTTATCCGGCTGGTCGCACATCTGGGTTTCCAGTAGTAACTGTGTTGCAGGGGCTCGCCAGTACTGTCGTGTTAGCGTTCTATGGACCATAGATGTTTAGTTCCTAACCAGTAATGTCTTTGGTCTGTTATGCTTCCATCTATGGTTGTGGTCGTAGTTACCCAGAGAAAGGATAAACGGGTTGCGCGAGTGTCTCGTGTTATTGTACAGTCGCGTGGAGAGTTTTTGGAATACCTGCAAGATAGTATCTAGCCGGTATTCCCGGTGAAGGTCCGCGATGCGTGTGTAGCGCGGAGCGTTGCTTATGATTTTGAGTACTTTGTTCTGTATGAGCTGCAGACGGCGCAGGCGAGTGGGCGCAGCGTATCCCCAGACAGGGGCTGCGTACGTCATCAGGGGTCTAATAAGTGTCATGTACATGGACCTAGACACCCTCCTGTTCAGTGTGCTACGCCTGTTAAGCATAGGGTAGAGTTGTTTGAGCCTCGCGTTAGCTTTGTTGGTCACGTGTTGAATGTGGTCCCCCCAGAGTAGTTTCCTGTCCAGCCAGACACCAAGGTATTTGACCTTCTCGCGGAAACGTATTGGGCGTGTGTGTAGTGTTATTGGGTTGCAGTGCTGATGTTTGCGCAGTTGTTTCGGTCGTCTAGTGAACAGAACGGCCTCGCACTTGTCGACGTTTACTCTAACACGCCATTTCACCAGCCAAGGCTCCGCCGTTCTGAGTGCAGTCTGTAGTCGTGAGTTAATGTTAGACGGCTTCCAATCTTGCGCAAGGATGGCAGTGTCATCCGCGTAGATTGCTACCGTCGTGTTATGTGTAGCTGGGAGGTCGTTAATGTAGAGGTTAAACAGTAAGGGTCCCAGGATACTTCCTTGGGGGACTCCTGCCTGTATACCATGTCGTGTCGATTGTTTGCCCTGCACGTCGGTGTTGAAACTCCTGTCCGTGAGGTATGAGTGTATGAGACGTACAAGCCCGTCGGGGAACCCTGCGTCGCTAAGTTTGCGTATTAGGCCGTTGTGCCATAGACGATCGAAAGCCTTTTCGATGTCCAGGAACACCGCCCCAGTTGCCTTGTTTGTGTTGTATCCGTGTGTTATGTATTCAACTACGCGGAGGAGTTGTTGTGTTGTTGAGTGGTGATTCCTGAAACCGAATTGCTCCGGCCTCAGGGTGTCATTTGTGATGCAGTGCCTGGTGAGTCGTTTTAATATTACCTTCTCAACGATCTTGCTGAGCGCGCTCAGCAGACTGATGGGTCGGTAATTTTGTGGGAGGGAGTGGTCTTTCCCCGGCTTCCTGAACATCAGGACCTTGGCCGTCTTCCAAAAGGCGGGGAAGTGTTGGTGCTTGAGTATGGCATTCGTGATGTGTGTGAGGTAGTCTACAGCTTTGTCCGTGAACTCCTGGAGGACACGGTTCTGAATGCCATCGTGACCAGGGGCCTTCCTAGCGGTGGTATGCATGATGGCCCATTTGACTTCTGCTGTACTAGCTTGTCGGATGTTGTAGCGCGCCGGTTGGGCCAGGATGCGTGTGACCTCCTGGTCCGTATCAAGTGTGAACGCTGGGTCTGAGGGATCCAGGTTCGGTGTGAATGACGCTGCGAGTGTGAGGGCCATCAGTTCCGCTTTTTCTTCCGCAGAATATGCTGGTCCGTCGGGCCCTTGTAACGTGGGGGTGTACAGTTTCTCCCTGGTGAAGTGTCGGGCTAGCTGCCACACGCCAGGTCGCGTGGTGTCCAGCCCTACGAGTTTCTGGTCCCACTGTTGTGTCTTGAATGTTTGTATTTTTTCCCGGATTATACCCTGGAGCCTGTTAATGTGCCGTTTGAAGTGCTGGCGCCTGGTACGCTGCCAGTGTCTCCTGAGGCGGTTCCTCATTGAGATTAGGCCCAGGATTTCCTGGGGCAGGGCAGCACTGTGTTGTTGTGGCGTGCGGATTGGTATGGTGTCGGCTATTGCGTCCTGGACGGCGCCGGTGAGGGCTTCAACTGCCTCGTCAATTTGGGCTGTCTCGTTAATCGCGTGGGTGGGTGGGATGCGACTGTCAAGCGTTTCCTTGAACTGGGTCCAATTCGCGCGCCTGTAGTCTAGCATCCTACGTTGTTCCATGTGCTGCAGTGTTTCTTCCATGTACAGTATAACGGGTTGGTGATTTGAGGGCAGATCGTTTTCAACGGCAACGTTGAGTGTCGTTGTTATGCCCTTGATGAGGGCCATGTCTAATACGTCTGGCCTGTGTCCCCTCCGGTAGGGAATGTGCGTCGGTTCGGTCGGCGCTAGTGTGATGTAGTTTCGTCCTAGTGCGTGTTCGTATAGTTTCTTGCCGTTGGAGTTCCGTATTCGTGAGTTCCAGTCCGGGTGTTTTGCGTTAAGATCTCCAGCGGCTATTACGCGCGGTGCTATGTTGAGTATTGTGCTGATGTCGCGTGTTTTAATGTTTTTAGGGCTGTTGTATACTGACACCAGTGTAGTGTAAGCTCCGTTGAACTTGACCCTGACGGCGGTTGCCTCTAGTTTTTCTAGTTCAGGGAGCACTATGTTTGTGTGTTCTATGTCCTTGTGTATGATGATGGCTGTTCCACCATGACCGGAGCCGTCCGGTCGGTCGGTACGATAGACGCAGTAGCCGGTGAAGTTTAGTTGGTTGCGTGGCTTGAGCTTAGTTTCGCTCAGCAGGGCGATAAGGATACCCTTACGCTCCATGAGCGCGGCAAATTCCGCCCTTTTGTTGTTGATCCCGTCTGCATTCCAGAACAGGATCTGTGTCAGAGTCTGGTTGTTTGCGATGGGGACGGGGTGTGGCGTGTTATCCATGTATGTGTGTAGACAGTGTGGTGAACGCTGTTTGTATGGCAGCCCAGTACTGCCCTGGTTGGGCAGCCATGAGCTGTGTGCAGAGTTTGACGACGGTCGTCAAGATCTTTTGAAGGATCTGGACGGTCGTGTGATGGGGGAATATTGCTTCCAATATGCCCTCGAATGTTGTTTTGGTGTTGTGTGTGTCGGCCTGTGGCTCAGTTGTGGTGTTGGCGGCCGCTGGTGCGGGTGTTGGCGTTATGTGTGGGCTGGCGCTTGTGTTGTTGTTGTGTGGAGCATTTTGAGGTGCCTGTGTGTCAGATGTGGTGGGGGGTGGAGTAGTGTGTGTGCTGGTGTCGCTGGCTTGCTGACTGTGTGTCTGTGTGTCACTGTTTTGTTGTCTCCGAGTATTTTGTTGTGGTGCACGCGTGTTCCCGCTTCTGTTTCCTCGTGTACGCCTATGCCTTCTCTGGGTTTTCGGTACTGGGGTTCTATGTGTGAGTGCGTTTTCTTGTGTGTCATGTGTTGGTTCGCAGGCAGTGGTTTCAGGGGGTGGGGTTGTGTTGTTTCTGGGCGCTGGTGTTGGTACCGGTGTGGGCGCAGTGTCTTGTGTTGGCTGGGACGTCTGTGTTGTTGTCGCAGCGGTTGAGTTATGTGCGTGTGCTGGGCGCAGAGGTTCCGTAGCCTGCTCCGCTCCTCCAGGGCGTGTAGCCATGGCGAACGACACTCCGTTCCTGACAGGGTTAGGTGCGGGCCTTGGACGTGGTATGACGTTGGGTGGCTTTGATTTTTGGTTTTTGCGCCTCTGCGCCTCCCTGTATACGTCGCAGCCCCTGTAGTTGGCCGCATGGCCTTGGCCACAGTTGGCGCAACGGCGTATGTTTTCATGTATGTGTGTGCATGTGTTGGATGCGTGTTTGCCAGCGCATACGCGGCAACGGGTTGCCAGGCCACAGCGGAGGGCCGAATGACCGAACCGCTGGCAGTTGTTGCATTGTTGTGGGACCTGTGGTGGTTCGTATATTTCTACCCTTACGTCCATCCGCAGAAGGCTTTTCATCTGCAGAAGGCCGCGGGAGGCGGCCGTGTCGGCCATCTCGACCAGGTAGTGTGGTAGTCGGTGGTGGGAGCGGAAGCCTGTCATCCTGGCAGCACTTTTGCAGTCGAAGCCAAGGAAGTTGAGCGCCGCTTGTACTGTGTTGTTTGGGGTACTGGGGTCCACTCCCTTTACCACGTACTGCTGTGTCCGTTCTTCGGCGGTCCTGTACGTATAATGTTCGATCCCCTTTTCTTTGAGGAAGATAAGGAGATTGCGCCCGGCGCACGCGCCAGCCCCCCTATATAGACTCTGGCCCGCCCTCCCCCCACCACGCGCAACCGAGGGCATATAAGCGCACCACGGTGGCTGGCGCGCGCCCGTGTCGTCAAGGCAGCACCCGACGCAGCACCTCGCTCGCCTCCACGCCGCTCCGCTAACCGCTACCGCTATGGCCCGCACAAAGCAAACGGCCCGCAAGTCCACCGGCGGAAAGGCGCCGCGCAAACAGCTCGCCACCAAGGCGGCGAGGAAGAGCGCGCCCGCCACCGGCGGCGTCAAGAAGCCCCACCGCTACAGGCCGGGCACCGTCGCCCTGCGAGAAATCAGGCGCTACCAGAAGAGCACAGAGCTGCTCATCCGCAAGCTGCCATTCCAGCGCCTAGTGCGCGAGATCGCCCAGGACTTCAAGACCGACCTGCGCTTCCAGAGCTCCGCGGTCATGGCCCTGCAGGAGGCCAGCGAGGCCTACCTCGTCGGCCTCTTCGAAGACACCAACCTGTGCGCAATCCACGCCAAGCGCGTCACCATCATGCCCAAGGACATCCAGCTCGCGCGCCGCATCCGCGGCGAGCGCGCCTAAACACCGCGCCAGCCGCTGGGCACCGCCCACGCACGCAACAAACAAAACGGCCCTTTTAAGGGCCACTAACATCACTCCGTCGCGAGCAAACTTTGTCGGTCGCCTCTCGCCCCACAACCACAGAACCAAAGACAAAACACCACTTCCACTTCCCGTCCGTCCGCCACAGCCGCTCTCCCCTGCCAGCTTGCTGGCGCGCGCAACAATCAACATCATGCCTCCCCGGCGCGGCGCTCAAAGCGCACAATACCCATCGGCCGACGCCGTCAACCACACGGCCGGCCGCCGCTTCGTTTCGAAAAGAAAACGAAACAAAAAGCCAGGCACGTCCAACGCCACCGACCCTTTCCACATCTCAACGTCCCCCGCCCCCGTTGCAAGAACACACACACAAGACAAGACACATCCGAGAAGACGGCAGGCAGGCCAACCAAAGTATTCAAACAACATGACACAAAACCAACCGTCGGCCGGCCGCGACCAAAAAAAAAAAACGGCGACAATCAACCGCAACGACAAAACCGCTACCGCCGCCCGCACCCGCCACCGACCCCCCCCCCGCAATCCAACCACCACGGCACGCAAACAGTATCCACACACGGGCATACAGAAACGCCAGACGACACAACCACACCGCAACACAAACACGACAATCAAAACCTTCCCGACGTGCTTTGATGGCCCTGAGAAGGGCCGTTTTGGGCCGCGCGTCTGTTGCGCGCCACTAGACGACGGGGACGGGGGGTGCGGACGACGGAGTCAACCGCCAACCCTTCCTTTCCCATTCCTCTCTACTTCTTCTTCTTGGGCGAAGCCTTCGCCTTAGACGGCGTCGTCGCCTTCTTCGGGCGCGGCGCCTTCGGCTTCTTCGTCGGAACCTTGGCGGCCTTCTTCGCCTTCGACGGCGACTTGGCCTTGGCCGGCTTGGCAGCAGCCGCCTTCTTCGCACCGGCGGGAGCGGCCGACGCCGCAGACGCCTTCTTGGCGGCGCCCGCCTTCCGACCAGTCGCCGCCTTCACGCCACCAGCCTTCTTTGCGCCGGCCGCACGGGCGCCCTTCTTCTCCTTGCTGGCCGGAGCGGCGCGCTTCTTCTTGGCACCGCCAGCACGAGCCTTGCCGCCCTCAGCCGCCCCGCCGCCGGCGCCGGCAAGCTTGAAAGAGCCGGACGCGCCCTTCCCCTTCGTCTGCACCAGCTCGCCCGCCACCACGGCCGACTTGAGGTACTTCTTGATAAACGGCGCCAGCTTCTCCGCGTCCAGCTTGTAGTGCGCGGCAATGTACTTCTTGATCGCCTGCAGCGACGATCCGCCGCGCTCCTTCAGACTCTTGATGGCGGCCGTCACCATCTCAGAGGTGCGCGGGTGCGCAGGCTTGGCGCGCGGCTTCTTCGCAGACGACGCAGACTTTGCCTTCTTCGTAGTGCCGGTGGCGGCGGGTGCCGCAGCAGTCTCGTTCGTAGCCGCCTGATCTGCCATTTCGACGACGCGCGTTAACACACAGCGAGCAGCGAGAGCGAGAGGAGACACGCAGCGAGCGGAGCGCACAGCAGAGGAATAGCCGCCTCGACGCACAGGCCCAGCCAGTGTCGCGGGCGGGCGCGGACGGCCGAGAGAGCGGCCGCCACTCTGCGCGCCGCCGCGCCGCGCCTCCCGCGCTTGCTACCGCCCAACGTCCGACAGCCTGTGCGGAGCAGCCCCACACCTGCGCCACAACCACCCGCGCCTTTCAAACCACCGAGGATGGGGCTACACACAGCCACACCACAGTCGCCAACCAGTCGCCACGGCAGCGCCGCAAACCACGGCCAAACTGCAGCCACCGCGCGCTACAGCCTGGGTCGGCCCGCCGAGAATCGCCGCCCACGCCCAAATGCCGCCCCCACAGCCCCAGCCGGCGACCGGCCACAATGGCCAAACCTTCGGCAAAAGCCCCGCACCGTCGCCGCGGCAGCCCGGCCAGCGCGGCCGGCGCCACAGCCACACAAGCGGAGGCGTGCGGCGATGACGGCCGTGCAAACGCACCTCCGCCGCCCCATCGCCCTCCCACCGTTTCCCGATCGGCCCGCAGCCGTCGGGCCACGTCCTCCTCCTCTCGCCCGCCAACATTCACAGCCCTTTCGTTCGTTTCCCAACAATTTCAATTGTGCCCGCCGCAAAAACGGGCGCCGCCTGCAAAGCAACATGCTCCGCCGGAGCGCCCCTCGCCGCTTACGAGCCAACCCCTCGCCCGAGGCAAACCCGAAATCCGCAACTACAGACCAACCCAATCTGCCGTCAGCACACACGACAGCCAACATCACGCGTTACGAGTTAGACATTAGGTTCACACGTCTCGGTTAGGTTCGGTGGACGTGGGTTAGGTTAAGGGCACTTGGGTTAGGTTAAGCATTCAAAACACACGTCAGGCGTCAGAGGTTAGGTTAGGTTACGTTACATTAAGGTTAGGTTAGGGGCACCTCGGTTAGGTTAAGGGTCGGTGTTAGGTTAAGCGTCAAACTTAGGTTAAGCATTCAAACACACGTCGGGCGTCAGAGGTTAGGTTAGGTTAGGTTAGGTTAAGGCCACTTGGGTTAGGTTAAGCCTCAAACTTAGGTTAAGCATTCAAACACACGTCGGGCGTCAGGTGGCCGCAGCAGCCGCACCTACCTACCCACCCACCTCACGGCCGGACAGCTTGGCTTACTTGGCGCTGAGGCTGACCTCACCGCACCTCACGCTACGCAACGCTACAGGTTCGGTTCGCTCAGCTTAGGCTTAGAGCTTAAGCGCCCAGGTCGGATTACGACGTTGGTTCACCTTCGGGCGCCACACTTTGGGTGTAAAGGTCGCGTCGGGTCGTCGGCACGCCGCAAAAACAAAAGCGAAGCCACAGGACAACGCCGACAAACGGGCAGCACGACCACGACCAGATACCGAGACACACGGACCACCCACCGGCCAAAGGGCACCAAACAACAAACCAGAGCACCACGTGTCGACCAGAGCAACCCGCCGCTCACGCGACGTGGCTGGCACCGAAGGGCCGCCGCAACTGCGCTTTCCGCGCCGGGCCGGATGCACGTGCGGCAACACCACCACCGCACACAGCCGCTGTTCAACATCAACCAACAACACGCCGCGGTCGCAGCCTCAACGCCAGCACACGTTTGCACCACCATTCACACGCACCGCACAAACAGCTGTCGCCGACAACACAAACACACCGCAACGACGCCGCCGCCCCTACTTGTGCCGGCCACCCACCCCACCGACGGCGCACCTGTCGCCGGCCGGCAGTCGACACGGGAAACGCACACCGCCACTTCGCTCGCGCGCACGCCACCAACCAGTCGTCGTCTCCAAAACAACAAACAAACAAACATAGGGCAGGCAACAAATCGCCTCGCACGAACCGTCCACAAAACTATCAAAGCACAGCCTCTGGCTAACGGCCACGACGCAGCGGCACGCTGCTCCTTTCCCCGCCCCCACTCGATTCACGAAGGCACGCGACACCGCCAACGACGGCCTCGCTTCCCGCAACCGACACCTTTCCGCCACTACGCACAGCCGCACCCGACGCCCGTGCCAACGACACAACTACTGCACTATCCACCGCCGCCTCCCCCTTCCCGTCGTACACACACACAGCCAGCCAGCCAGCCAGCCAGCCAAAACCACACCAACGACCCAAACATGCACGTGCAACGGCACACCCCAACCAGTCAACGTCGACAACCACACGCACGGCTCGAAACCGGCGCCCTTCCACGTTGCCATCAAGCTACACACAAGACACAAGGAACCAACAACAGCAAGCCTGCCCGCCCGCCCCACTCTCACGCCGCAAAAAGCACACCGAAACCGCCAAACGCACATTCCCATCGCACCGACACCGACCGGCTCGCTACCACCACACCTCTCGGCAGCCGTTTCGCAAACATGACACGGCGCGACATGACATCACGACCAACTCTCCTCTCCAGACGCCTTCGGCCGGAGCACAACGCCGCCAATTCGCCACACACACACACACACACACACACACAGTCGACAGGCGCCCGCCCGCCCGCCCTGCACGACGCCGCGCAGCAAAGGCGCCCGCAAACACATACCTCTCCTCTCTCTCGGCCGCCCGACGCGCCAACCGCCACACCGCCAGCCACTCGCAATTGTGCACTGCCGCCAGCCACACGTCCAACACGCCGCGCCGCCTCCGGCCACCCGCCAGGGGGCGCTCACGTCCGCGACAACAGCGCGGCCCGCCGGGCCAAACCGAACCGAGCCGAGCCGCCCGCCGCTGCTCTGCACATCTTCCTGCGCGCATCAACAAAACGAGGCAAGCGAGCACACCCCGTCACAACGCCACATCACGCAAATGCCGTGCCGACCTCTTGTGTCTACCGCCTAAATTGCACTCACTCACCAGCCGCCCCTTCTTCTTCTTCCTACCTATCTATCTGTGCGTCTGTGTCGGTCCGCGCGTGACGCCTCTCAACATCCGCCGTCGCCGTCCCCGTCCCCGTTTCCGCCCCAATGCCATCGTCGCGCCGCCTCCTCCTCCTCCTCCGCCCCTGTCCGGCCCGCACCACACCATACACCGCTGCTTGTCCCGGCCGTTGCCACCAAAGGCGCCTACCGCAAACGCGCCACGCCGCAGCCCCCGTGCGTGCATCTCCGTGCCGACGCTGCCTCTCTGCCCTCCCGCACGCACTCGACCGACCGACATGCACTGCGTCGACGGCCTCGACAACACAGTCTCTGGCTCCGCACTGCGTCTTCCGGTACGCGCGCTGAAACACGTATGTACTCATTACCAGCGATGGCGAGGCACGACACAATCTCTGACCAGAGCGTTTCTTATCGTCGCTAGTCTGCGCCACACGACACTAGTAGCACGTAGCGGGTCGGCAGGAACAGTTGTCATCTATATGTGGCGGGTCGGGAGAGGTAGTAGTCAGTCGACAGTATTAGCGAGTGGACGGTTGTACTGAGCGGGCGGCGGCGTGCTCTTCTCGCGACTCTGGTCTCCGTTCGGGACGATGCATACTGTTATTACAGGTAAGGTAATGAAGCTGCATTGCGCAAATCTAATACTGTATGTCAATTGTAACTATTTTCTTCACAACAAAATGCCCCAATAATACTTTGTTTCCAAACAAACTTTTTTAAAGTACAACCATTCATTTCCATTTAAATAATATTTCCTACGCATTTCCTCCAACAATCAAAATTAAATGTGAGCCGGCATTCATTGCACGACGCTGTGTACAGGTATCTACAGTTAAGAGCACATATAGATGCAGTTTGTTTTTTCTCTTTTGTCTTTTTTGTTTTTTTTTTTTTTTTTTTTGACGTAACGATCTTTTGCTCTTTTTATTCTAATTTGTACGTACGCTGTTTGTTTAGATTTTTATATTGGTAATGCCACGTAGCGCTCCGCGTGAAAATCACTGCCTGTGCTGTGTGCAGTCTGTGGCTAGTTTGCATTGTTGTTGTCATGAACTGCTATAGCTGGATGTGAACAGCGCGTAGCGTTGCGCAGTTAGGGGTGAGCCGCCAGCACTGGTGCATGTGAGGACAGAGATGGCGGACGTTTCAAATTACATATATTATGACTGGTGATGATATTAAGGGTAAATACATTGTTTGTTGTTCTCTATTAAACATCTTTACTTTGCTAACTATCCCTATCGGTAGTTAGTGCCCTCCGTAGTTTGGAATCTCTTATTTAGCTGGCAGCAGTGGTGCTCGCTGTATTGCAGTAGTTCGAGTAATGAAGATTTTTGTGAGGTAAGTGATTTCCGACAGGTGTACTTTAATGTTACTCAGGGCCATTCTTTTGCAGGGATCTTTGATAGTCAGATTGCGTTGCGCTCAAAATATTGTGTGTCAGTTTAAGCACAGTTTTGTATACATTGTTGTTCAAAGGGGGGCGTTTCAGAATACACAGGGCCGAAGGTCAGCCAGCGCTGCCCTTACAACGTTTATCGGGTTTTCAATTATGTCTGTTGAGATGTTCATGGTTCATTATTTCCATTCATCATATTATCGCGCGTTTCTCATCAATCTTCGTTCGTTCATTTTCTAGGGACGTTAACAACATTCTGGCACATTTTTATCATCATTCACTCACTCACTCACTCACTCACTCACTCACTTACTTACGACTATTTGTGCGGGGAGGTTACACTTGGGTCCATTTCCATTTACATTCAATGTTGATAGACGCCTTTTTTTTTTTTTGTTGTTGTTTTGTTGCTGGCAGGTTACAAAGGGCCTCATTTTATGTTGGTTGCAGCAGCGTTTTTCTCCTTCTTCTAGCGTTTTCCCCGCCCCCGCCCCTCCCGCATCCCTCGGTCTCACCACGTTCACTGACAGCCGCGTCTGCGGCTACACCACAACGGCCCCCTCCCGGCAACCCATTCGTTTTCTCTTCTTTTGCACAAAAACAACGCCGCACGCGCCAGCCGAGCGCAGCGCAAGCCACCCACACCGCGCCCCTCCCCGTCTTTATAGCCTCCGCGTCTTGTTTTCTTCGTTTGCCCCCTCCCATCTCCCGAATGCCATGCCATGCCATGCCAGCAGCGTTACGCGTGCCCCTCCCCTGTCCACACACTACCGCGAAACGAACAGCCTTCCGGGCCACATGCAGGGCACGCCCACCGCCATTCCCGGACGCAATTCTCAAAACAACACACACACACACACACACACACACACAATGGCTTTGCACACGAACATAGACGGCACGGGCACTGTCGTACATTCTTCCTCAGAACCATCTCAACGAACGTTACGTTACATACACATCCGGGAAAGCAAAGCAACGCAACGCACAATTCAGCCGTCAAAGGTAACGTTCACCACGGCAGACACTTGCCGCCGCGCCGTTACGCGCATTTCAGTGCGGCTACAATACACCTCCGACACGGGAACGTTCCGTTGCTCTACACTGCGTTTCTCCGTTTTGTTTGGTTTTTTTTCCGTTTTCTCTCTCTCTCTCTCTCTCTCTCTATATATATATTTGTTTTTTCCCCTCTGTCCTTTCCTCCACCATTCTCTCCTCACGTTCTGCCCAGACATTCGACCGATCAGAGGTTCGTTCACCTTTCGGTAACCGTTCTCAGCGCGACGGTGTACCAACGGTATGACGGTATGACGGTATGACGGGTGTTCAAGACGTCCGGTGTACCGCGCCGATCGACAGTTTCCCAGAGGCGACGGATCGGACCACATCACCGACATACACACAAACACGTGTACGCACATTCGCCAAAGCGACCGTCGTCTTCTAGCGTCGCGCTTACTCTACTGTACTGCACTGGACACGCGAGCATGCATCTTCAATGACGACGTCGGTGTGCGTGCGTCGTACGCACACAAGCAGACACAGTCGGTCAGACACGACTATCGAAATCAGAGTCGGGGGAAAGGTACATATCATCGTGCGTGTCGCCCGTACAATGCAATACACAGTGGTGTGTCTCAATGCGCGTTCACATTTAAACGTCACTCACACGCCTCCACGCTGCATTTACAGACACATTTCACCCTCGCCATATATGGCGTGCAAACCGACCCGCAAACGGCCGTCGTTACACACTGACATTCCCAACAATCGCGTGTCGTTTCCACCCGTCACGTAACTAACCGGCACCTCCATCCAAAGGGCACATCACCGATCGCACTTCCCCCCCCCCCCTCGCAGACAACGACTTGTGCGCACGTGCCTCCATTCCACGTCACACCGTGGCCGCACCCCGCAACACGCGACACGCGACGCGCCCCATAAACAATCAAATTATTCATCGCATCGGCCACCCCACCCCGTCGCGTCGCAACCAAAGCGGTAGCTATTGCCACCGTCCACCCACTCACACACAAAACAAAACAAAAACAACAACAACAACAATTCCGCCCTTCCCGCAAAGGCCATTTGGTGGCCCTGAAAAGGGCCGTTTTGCCGCTCTCGCAACGGAGGATCTCCTTCCATTCCAGAGCCACCTCCTTACTTGGAGCTCGTGTACTTGGTCACCGCCTTCGTGCCCTCGCTCACGGCGTGCTTGGCCAGCTCGCCAGGCAGCAACAGCCGCACAGCGGTCTGGATCTCGCGGGACGTGATGGTCGAGCGCTTGTTGTAGTGCGCCAGGCGAGACGCCTCGGCCGCGATGCGCTCGAAAATGTCGTTCACGAAGCTGTTCATGATGCTCATCGCCTTCGACGAGATGCCCGTGTCAGGGTGCACCTGCTTCAGCACCTTGTAGATGTAGATGGCATAGCTCTCCTTCCTCTTGCGCTTCTTCTTCTTGTCGCCCTTCGAAATGTTCTTCTGCGCCTTGCCAGCCTTCTTGGCGGCCTTCCCGCTAGTCTTGGGCGGCATCGCAAACAAACAAGAACGTACGGCAGCAACACCAGCAGCAAGCGCTCCGCTCTAGTCAGCGTCTCCCCACACAGTGGCACCCAGCGCGCCCCGCCGCCGCACCTTTACCAGCTCGCCCCGTTGCGGCCGCCGACCAATGGGCCGCGAGCGCAACCGGCCGCCGCACCCGAGAGCATAAAGGACCCCCACCCCTGGCGGCGCCGCCACTCCGCTGCTCGACTCGCTGCGGCTCGCACCGTCCTTCGTCTCGTCTCGTTTTTTTACACCACAGCGCATCGCCATGTCCGGACGCGGAAAGGGAGGCAAAGTCAAGGGCAAGTCAAAGTCCCGCTCAAGCAGGGCCGGGCTCCAGTTCCCGGTCGGCAGAATCCACCGCCTCCTGCGCAAGGGAAACTACGCCGAGCGCGTCGGCGCCGGGGCGCCCGTCTACCTCGCCGCCGTCATGGAGTACCTCGCGGCTGAGGTGCTCGAGCTGGCCGGAAACGCGGCCCGCGACAACAAGAAGACGCGCATCATCCCGCGCCACCTGCAGCTTGCCATCCGCAACGACGAGGAGCTCAACAAGCTCCTGTCGGGCGTCACCATCGCACAGGGTGGTGTCCTGCCCAACATCCAGGCCGTCCTGCTGCCAAAGAAGACCGAGAAGAAGGCCTAAACAGAGAGGCCAGGCAATCGGCACGCGGACCCGCCGCCCAGCAGCGCTGCGTGCTCCCCTGCACGCAACGCGCTTTGCCGGCCCGGCTCGGCTCACAACAATCGGCCCTTTTCAGGGCCACCACACAAACCTACGTCCAAAGCAAAATTTCAGTCGTCCTCGCCGCGCTTTGCTTTACTTTACTTTACTTTAACTTAACTTCACTTCCACAGCCGCCGCCGGCAAGAAGACCATACCAACTGCTACGATTGCAGGGGCAGATATTCTGCGAGGTACCTCGGTGTCACGCCTGACATCGAAGTGTCACATAGGGCAACTTGGCACAAACGCTCACGCCAGGATGCAGATCCTGTACCCCTGTTCCCTCGACCCCGCAACAGGGGTAGCGATACTGGAAATATGCGCGCCCTCTATAGGGGCTATGCAGCCAGGTCGACGATGCATCGCCTACAGAAGGGTCCAAAGCAGAGCGCTCTACGACGGGCCTTACACGTCCCCGCGGCAGACCTGCCTACAACCACCCACAACACGATTCCGCGCCCTGGCAGAAGCGTTCTACGCCACCGCGCGGAATTCAGAAAATGACTATTACGTCTTGACCCTTGGGCAATATGAACACCACAGGGACAGATGTGCAAGACCCGAGTCGCTACTCCAGCAGTAGCACAAACAGAACACATAATCACTCTCAACAAACAGCAACGTCCGAAAAAGCACACTACCAAAGATAAGAACAACACACAGAAAAGAGGAGCAAATGTCCACAGGCGACAATAACCTCCACCAACTCCCCCTCTAACGGTAGAGGACTAAAGGAAAGAGAGAAGAACAACAAGAAGAGCCGCCGCCATCTTGTCGTCCACAGCCCGTGTGGCCACACACACGTTTCTCTTTTGTTTTTCGTTTGCCTCAAGCACCTCCACGCACGCACAGTCGCCTTCCAAACGACAACGACAGCAATAATCACCAACTGTTAAACGAGCGTGTCGACACACCGCCCTCCACTCCCGCGCGCCCCATACAAACGAAACAGCTGATCCGGCCGCCTATGGGCACGCCTTGCCTCGGCAACTCCAACGCCGCCGCAAACACACAGCCAAAACCACGCAAATATTCACCGCCTCTCGCACAACAACAACAACAACAACAACAACAACACACAGCCCGGCGTCTCCATCGATCGATAAACAAAACAAACACACAACGCCCTCTCTCGCGCGCGCGCGCACGCACACACAACACACACACACACACACACACACACACACACACACAGCCACAAGACCCGCTTCCTTTCCTTTCTCCCAGTCACGTCACGTCAGTCAAACGCAAACGAAATGAAGAATGAAAGAAACAAGGCAGGCAGGCAACACACGCAGCAACAACACAGACTCTTTCGCACTTTTCAATTTCCGAACAGTGTGGTGGCCCTGAAAAGGGCCGTTTTCGTCTCTCCCACGGCCGCGGGAAGGCCAACGCGGCACAGCACACCGGCTGCGACGCGCCTAACCGCCGAAACCGTACAGGGTGCGCCCCTGCCTCTCAGGGCGTACACCACGTCCATGGCCGTCACAGTCTTGCGCTTGGCGTGCTCAGTGTACGTCACCGCGTCGCGGATCACGTTCTCCAGGAACACCTTCAGCACTCCGCGGGTCTCCTCGTAGATCAGACCAGAGATGCGCTTCACGGCCGCCCCTGCGAGCCAGGCGGCGGATCGCGGGCTTCGTGATGCCCTGGATGTTTGTCGCGCAACACCCTTGCGGTGCCGCTTGGCGCCACCCTTGCCGAGCCCCTTTCCTCCCTTGCCGCGGCCAGTCATCTCTTCTAAATCCTCAAAAAGCTCAAGGCAAGCAAAGCGTCTGCTGCAGCGGCTGGCTCCTCACCCGGCGCTAGCGAGTCGGCTACGGTCTGCGCCCGGCGCACGCGCCAGCCCCCCTATATAGACTCTGGCCCGCCCTCCCCCCACCACGCGCAACCGAGGGCATATAAGCGCACCACGGTGGCTGGCGCGCGCCCGTGTCGTCAAGGCAGCACCCGACGCAGCACCTCGCTCGCCTCCACGCCGCTCCGCTAACCGCTACCGCTATGGCCCGCACAAAGCAAACGGCCCGCAAGTCCACCGGCGGAAAGGCGCCGCGCAAACAGCTCGCCACCAAGGCGGCGAGGGAAGAGCGCGCCCGCCACCCGGCGGCGTCAAGAAGCCCCACCGCTACAGGCCGGGGCAACCGTCGCCCTGCGAGAAATCAGGCGCTACCAGAAGAGCACAGAGCTGCTCATCCGCAAGCTGCCATTCCAGCGCCTAGTGCGCGAGATCGCCCAGGACTTCAAGACCGACCTGCGCTTCCAGAGCTCCGCGGTCATGGCCCTGCAGGAGGCCAGCGAGGCCTACCTCGTCGGCCTCTTCGAAGACACCAACCTGTGCGCAATCCACGCCAAGCGCGTCACCATCATGCCCAAGGACATCCAGCTCGCGCGCCGCATCCGCGGCGAGCGCGCCTAAAACACCGCGCCAGCCGCTGGGCACCGCCCACGCACGCAACAAACAAAACGGCCCTTTTAAGGGCCACTAACATCACTCCGTCGCGAGCAAACTTTGTCGGTCGCCTCTCGCCCCACAACCACAGAACCAAAGACAAAACACCACTTCCACTTCCCGTCCGTCCGCCACAGCCGCTCTCCCCTGCCAGCTTGCTGGCGCGCGCAACAATCACATCATGCCTCCCGGCGCGGCGCTCAAAGCGCACAATACCCATCGGCCGACGCCGTCAACCACACGGCCGGCCGCCGCTTCGTTTCGAAAAGAAAACGAAACAAAAAGCCAGGCACGTCCAACGCACCGACCCTTTCCACATCTCAACGTCCCCCGCCCCCGTTGCAAGAACACACACACAAGACAAGACACATCCGAGAAGACGGCAGGCAGGCCAACCAAAGTATTCAAACAACATGACACAAAACCAACCGTCGGCCGGCCGCGACCAAAAAAAAAAAAACGGCGACAATCAACCGCAACGACAAAACCGCTACCGCCGCCCGCACCCGCCACCGACCCCCCCCCCCGCAATCCAACCACCACGGCACGCAAACAGTATCCACACACGGGCATACAGAAACGCCAGACGACACAACCACACCGCAAACACAAACACGACAATCAAAACCTTCCCGACGTGCTTTGATGGCCCTGAGAAGGGCCGTTTTGGCCGCGCGTCTGTTGCGCGCCACTAGACGACGGGACGGGGGGTGCGGACGACGGAGTCAACCGCCAACCCTTCCTTTCCCATTCCTCTCTACTTCTTCTTCTTGGCGAAGCCTTCGCCTTAGACGGCGTCGTCGCCTTCTTCGGGCGCGGCGCCTTCGGCTTCTTCGTCGGAACTTGGCGGCCTTCTTCGCCTTCGACGGCGACTTGGCCCTTGGCCGGCTTGGCAGCAGCCGCCTTCTTCGCACCGGCGGGAGCGGCCGACGCCGCAGACGCCTTCTTGGCGGCGCCCTGCCTTCCGACCAGTCGCCGCCTTCACGCCACCAGCCTTCTTTGCGCCGGCCGCACGGGCGCCCTTCTTCTCCTTGCTGGCCGGAGCGGCGCGCTTCTTCTTGGCACCGCCAGCACGAGCCTTGCCGCCCTCAGCCGCCCCGCCGCCGGCGCCGGCAAGCTTGAAGAGCCGGACGCGCCCTTCCCCTTCGTCTGCACCAGCTCGCCCGCCACCACGGCCGACTTGAGGTACTTCTTGATAAACGGCGCCAGCTTCTCCGCGTCCAGCTTGTAGTGCGCGGCAATGTACTTCTTGATCGCCTGCAGCGACGATCCGCCGCGCTCCTTCAGACTCTTGATGGCGGCCGTCACCATCTCAGAGGTGCGCGGGTGCGCAGGCTTGGCGCGCGGCTTCTTCGCAGACGACGCAGACTTTGCCTTCTTCGTAGTGCCGGTGGCGGCGGGTGCCGCAGCAGTCTCGTTCGTAGCCGCCTGATCTGCCATTTCGACGACGCGCGTTAACACACAGCGAGCAGCGAGAGCGAGAGGAGACACGCAGCGAGCGGAGCGCACAGCAGAGGAATAGCCGCCTCGACGCACAGGCCCAGCCAGTGTCGCGGGCGGGCGCGGACGGCCGAGAGAGCGGCCGCCACTCTGCGCGCCGCCGCGCCGCGCCTCCCGCGCTTGCTACCGCCCAACGTCCGACAGCCTGTGCGGAGCAGCCCCACACCTGCGCCACAACCACCCGCGCCTTTCAAACCACCGAGGATGGGGCTACACACAGCCACACCACAGTCGCCAACCAGTCGCCACGGCAGCGCCGCAAACCACGGCCAAACTGCAGCACCGCGCGCTACAGCCTGGGGTCGGCCCGCCGAGAATCGCCGCCCACGCCCAAATGCCGCCCCCACAGCCCCAGCGGCGACCGGCCACAATGGCCAAACCTTCGGCAAAAGCCCCGCACCGTCGGCCGCGGCAGCCCGGCCAGCGCGGCCGGCGCCACAGCCACACAAGCGGAGGCGTGCGGCGATGACGGCCGTGCAAACGCACCTCCGCCGCCCCATCGCCCTCCCACCGTTTCCCGATCGGCCCGCAGCCGTCGGGCCACGTCCTCCTCGCTCTCGCCCGCCAACATTCACAGCCCTTTCGTTCGTTTCCCAACAATTTCAATTGTGCCCGCCGCAAAAACGGGCGCCGCCTGCAAAGCAACATGCTCCGCCGGAGCGCCCCTCGCCGCTTACGAGCCAACCCCTCGCCCGAGGCAAACCCGAAATCCGCAACTACAGACCAACCCAATCTGCCGTCAGCACACACGACAGCCAACATCACGCGTTACGAGTTAGACATTAGGTTCACACGTCTCGGTT
>NW_026047119.1:0-135372 GCF_023864275.1 Schistocerca cancellata | reverse complement strand
GTCTGTCTGCTCTGTGTGTCGCTTTTCCTGTTTCGTCATTTGTCTGTTGTGTTGTTTCCCCTGTAGTGGGGACTCTTTCTGGGAGGGTTTCCCTGTTTGTTTGGACGTCTTGTTTCGTCTGTGGTGTGTCTCTTAACACCTGTTTGGGGTCTGTCCTCGTTTGTCTTCCGCCCTGTCTTTTGTTTTGTCGGGGTTGTCTGTTTTTCGAGGGCGCACGCTGATTCTGCTGTCCCTCTGTCGGCTGTCTGGGGCGGTGTATGTACTTTTGGTGTTCCGGGCAGCCTTTCCAAGATGCTGGGTGGTCTCCGGAGCACAGTACACATTTTGGCGGCTCGCTCTCTGGCTTCCGGCAGTCTTTTGTGGCGTGAAGGCCCGCGCACTTAACGCACCTCGCCGGCATATTGCAATAATTTGCCGTGTGCGTTAGGCGTTGGCAGCGGTGGCACTGCGCGCGACCTTCCTTGGGACGGTAGGTTTCTACCGTCACCTTTGTGTGGAGGATGTACCGCACTTCGTATATCCTCTCACCGCCCGAGCCACTGGGAAGGGAGACTTTATACGTTGGCTCGCGGATGAGCCTTCGTGAGTTGCGTGCTCGTTTTTTAAATTGGTGCACGTAAGTAGGTCTGAAACCTATCTCTACAAGAGCCTCTCGTAGTTCCTCCTCCAGTACTTGGGCTGGCAGGCCGTGGACGACCACGTGCAAATCCCTTTTCTCGGGCGGTTGGTGATTGTAGTGCGGTACCTCCCTTTCTCTTAGAAAGGCTGCCGCGGCATAATAGTCACTTAGGGACTCGAAATTGTACTTTACTGAGTCACCCCGGAAAATGGCCTTTAGGGGGCCTGATATCTTGTCTTTTATCGCTTTGTTAAGTATGGTGTACCCCTCTAGTTGGTACACCACTATTGGTGGGACATTTCTGGGATTCGTCTCGTCCTCTCCGCTGTCGGTGGGCTGTTGCTGACCCTCGACGGCGGGAGTCGAGTTGTCGTCGTGCGACGCAGCGGTTGGAGCTGTTGATGTTTCCCTTTGTGGAGTTTGTTGTGGTGGCGGCGGCGGGATGACGTCTGGGGTGGCGGTTGTCTCGCCTTCCTCATCCGGGTCCCCCAAGGCGTCAAAACGGTTGGGACTCTCGAAATTGAGCGGTATTTTTGTGGGGATTTGTGATTTCCTTCTCCCTGCCCCTTGCTGTTGTCGTGGGGTGGAGTTAACTGAGATGTTTGTCATCGTCGGTCTGCTCGCAGTTGCGGGAGTCGACGCGACGCGGTTGTTTGGGCTTTTACGCGTGGGTTTCGAGATGCCGACGCGGGTGCCTTTTATGTTTTTTGGTGGTGCGGACAGTGCGCTATTTTGGCGGCTCTGTCGGGCTGTGTAGTATTTGGCGCTTACCGGTTTGGCGAGCTTCTTTTTGGCCATTTCTTTAGCTAAGATTTCGCTCTCCTTTTCTCGTCCCCGCTGCTCAGCGGGGGAAAGGAGTTGCGGTGTTGTGTGGTTTGGCACTGTTGTGCCGTCTGTTGGGGTCAGTTCCCCGTCTGGTGTTTTGTTTCTTGCCATTTTGGGATGGGGGCCTATTTTCCCCATTTTCTGGCTGGTGGATAGGGTGGTTGGTTTACCTCACAGGGAGGGCATTTTCTTCTGTGTTTGTGTGGGAGACTATTTTCCCTGCTCGCGAGATTCACTTGCCCTACTTTCTCTAGCCTGGCCTGGCAAAGCGCGGGCTTGTCCCGCCGCAGCAGGGGCCCTGACCTTGCAGCGTTCCCTATGCTACCAAGTCCCTACTATTCCGGCTTTCCGGAATATCTCGCCTATCTTTCTCTCGGTACGGCTGGACACGACAATTTTGCCTCTTCTCTGCGTCCCCGGCGGCGTAGGCGGCGGCAGCTGGGGGCGCCCCAGCTGCGTGGAAGAGCGGCGCGGCGTGCGGACGACCTCACGCTACGGCGGCTCAGCCGCGAGTGGCCTCGCGCCACAGGCCCAGCCAGTGTCGCGGGCGGGCGCGGACGGCCGAGAGAGCGGCCGCCACTCTGCGCGCCGCCGCGCCGCGCCTCCCGCGCTTGCTACCGCCCAACGTCCGACAGCCTGTGCGGAGCAGCCCCACACCTGCGCCACAACCACCCGCGCCTTTCAAACCACCGAGGATGGGGCTACACACAGCCACACCACAGTCGCCAACCAGTCGCCACGGCAGCGCCGCAAACCACGGCCAAACTGCAGCCACCGCGCGCTACAGCCTGGGTCGGCCCGCCGAGAATCGCCGCCCACGCCCAAATGCCGCCCCCACAGCCCCAGCCGGCGACCGGCCACAATGGCCAAACCTTCGGCAAAAGCCCCACACCGTCGCCGCGGCAGCCCGGCCAGCGCGGCCGGCGCCACAGCCACACAAGCGGAGGCGTGCGGCGATGACGGCCGTGCAAACGCACCTCCGCCGCCCCATCGCCCTCCCACCGTTTCCCGATCGGCCCGCAGCCGTCGGGCCACGTCCTCCTCCTCTCGCCCGCCAACATTCACAGCCCTTTCGTTCGTTTCCCAACAATTTCAATTGTGCCCGCCGCAAAAACGGGCGCCGCCTGCAAAGCAAAGCAACGCAACATGCTCCGCCGGAGCGCCCCTCGCCGCTTACGAGCCAACCCCTCGCCCGAGGCAAACCGAAATCCGCAACTACAGACCAACCCAATCTGCCGTCAGCACACACGACAGCCAACATCATCACGCGTTACGAGTTAGACATTAGGTTCACACGTCTCGGTTAGGTTCGGTGGACGTGGGTTAGGTTAAGGGCACTTGGGTTAGGTTAAGCATTCAAAACACACGTCAGGCGTCAGAGGTTAGGTTAGGTTACGTTACATTAAGGTTAGGTTAGGGGCACTTGGGTTAGGTTAAGCGTCGGTGTTAGGTTAAGCGTCAAACTTAGGTTAAGCATTCAAACACACGTCGGGCGTCCGAGGTTAGGTTAGGTTAGGTTAGGTTAGGTTAAGGCCACTTGGGTTAGGTTAAGCCTCAAACTTAGGTTAAGCATTCAAACACACGTCGGGCGTCAGGTGGCCGCAGCAGCCGCACCTACCTACCCACCCACCTCACGGCCGGACAGCTTGGCTTACTTGGCGCTGAGGCTGACCTCACCTCACCGCACCTCACCTCACCTCACCTCACCTCACGCTACGCAACGCTACAGGTTCGGTTCGGTTCGGTTCGCTCAGCTTAGGCTTAGAGCTTAAGCGCCGAGGTCGGATTACGTTGGTTCACCTTCGGGCGCCACACTTTGGGTGTAAAGGTCGCGTCGGGTCGTCGGCACGCCGCAAAAACAAAAGCGAAGCCACAGACAACGCCGACAAACGGGCGGGCAGCACGACCACGACCAGATACCGAGACACACGGACCCCCCACCGGCCAAAGGGCACCAAACAACAAACCAGAGCACCACGTGTCGACCAGAGCAACCCGCCGCTCACGCGACGTGGCTGGCACCGAAGGGCCGCCGCAACTGCGCTTTCCGCGCCGGGCCGGATGCACGTGCGGCAACACCACCACCGCACACAGCCGCTGTTCAACATCAACCAACAACACGCCGCGGTCGCAGCCTCAGCGCCAGCACACGTTTGCACCACCATTCACACGCACCGCACAAACAGCTGTCGCCGACAACACAAAACACACCGCAACGACGCCGCCGCCTCTACTTGTGCCGGCCGGCCACCCACCCCACCGACGGCGCACCTGTCGGCAGTCGGCAGTCGACACGGCAAACGCACACCGCCACTTCGCTCGCGCGCACGCCACCAACCAGTCGTCGTCTCAAACATAGGGCAGGCAACAAATCGCCTCGCACGAACCGTCCACAAAACTATCAAAGCACAGCCTCTGGCTAACGGCCACGACGCAGCGGCACCGCTGCTCCTTTCCCCGCCCCACTCGATTCACAAAGTCACGCGACACCGCCAACGACGGCCTCGCTTCCCGCAACCGACACCTTTCCGCCACTACGCACAGCCGCACCCGACGCCCGTGGCAACGACACAACTACTGCACTATCCACCGCCGCCTCCCCCTTCCCGTCGTACGTACACACACACACACACACACACAGCCAGCCAGCCAGCCAAAACCACACCAACGACCCAAACATGCACGTGCAACGGCACACCCCAACCAGTCAACGTCGACAACCACACGCACGGCTCGAAACCGGCGCCCTTCCACGTTGCCATCAAGCTACACACAAGACACAAGGAACCAACAACAGCAAGCCTGCCCGCCCGCCCCACTCTCACGCCGCAAAAAGCACACCGAAACCGCCAAACGCACATTCCCATCGCACCGACACCGACCGGCTCGCTACCACCACACACACCTCTCGGCAGCCGTTTCGCAAACATGACACGGCGCGACATGACATCACGACCAACTCTCCTCTCCCGACGCCTTCGGCCGGAGCACAACGCCGCCAATTCGCCACACACACACAGTCGACAGGCGCCCGCCCTCCCTGCACGACGCCGCGCAGCAAACGCGCCCGCAAACACATACCTCTCCTCTCTCTCGGCCGCCCGACGCGCCAACCGCCACACCGCCAGCCACTCGCAATTGTGCACTGCCGCCAGCCACACGTCCAACACGCCGCGCCGCCTCCGGCCACCCGCCAGGGGGCGCTCACGTCCGCGACAACAGCGCGGCCCGCCGGGCCAAACCGAACCGAGCCGCCCGCCGCTGCTCTGCACATCTTCCTGCGCGCATCAACAAAACGAGGCAAGCGAGCACACCCCGTCACAACGCCACATCACGCAAATGCCGTGCCGACCTCTTGTGTCTACCGCCTAAATTGCACCCACTCACCAGCCGCCCCTTCTTCTTCCTACCTATCTATCTATCTATCTATCTATCTGTGCGTCTGTGTCGGTCCGCGCGTGACGCCTCTCTCTCAACATCCGCCGTCGCCGTCGCCGTCCCCGTCCCCGTTTCCGCCCCAATGCCATCGTCGCGCCGCCGCCTCCTCCTCCTCCTCCTCCGCCCCTGTCCGGCCCGCACCACACCATACACCGCTGCTTGTCCCGGCCGTTGCCACCAAAGGCGCCTACCGCAAACGCGCCACGCCGCAGCCCCCGTGCGTGCATCTCCGTGCCGACGCTGCCTCTCTGCCCTCCCGCACGCACTCGACCGACCGACATGCACTGCGCCGACGGCCTCGACAACACAGTCTCTGGCTCCGCACTGCGTCTTCCGGTACGCGCGCTGAAACACGTATGTACTCGTTACCAGCGATGGCGAGGCACGACACAATCTCTGACCAGAGCGTTTCTTATCGCCGCTAGTCTGCGCCACACGACACTAGTAGCACGTAGCGGGTCGGCAGGAACAGTTGCCATCTATATGTGGCGGGTCGGGAGAGGTACTAGTCAGTCGACAGTATTAGCGAGTAGACGATTGTACTGAGCGGGCGGCGGCGTGCTCTTCTCGCGACTCTGGTCTCCGTTCGGGACGATGCATATTGTTATTACAGGTAAGGTAATGAAGCTGCATTGCGCAAATCTAATACTGTATGTCAATTGTAACTATTTTCTTCACAACAAAATGCCCCAATAATACTTTGTTTCCAAACTAACTTTTTTTAAAGTACAACCATTCATTTCCATTTAAAGAATATTTCCTACGCATTTCCTCCAACAATCAAAATTAAATGTGAGCCGGCATTCATTGCACGACGCTGTGTACAGGTATCTACAGTTAAGAGCACATATAGATGCAGTTTGTTTCTTCTCTTTTGTCTTTTTTGTTTTTGTTTTTTGACGTAACGATCTTTTGCTCTTTTTATTCTAATTTGTACGTACGCTGTTTGTTTAGATTTTTATTTATATTGGTAATGCCACGTAGCGCTCCGCGTGAAAATCACTGCCTGTGCTGTGTGCAGTCTGTGGCTAGTTTGCATTGTTGTCATGAACTGCTATAGCTGGATGTGAACAGCGCGTAGCGTTGCGCAGTTAGGGGTGAGCCGCCAGCACTGGTGCACGTGAGGACAGAGATGGCGGACTTTTCAAATTACATATATTATGACTGGTGATGATATTAAGGGTAAATACATTGTTTGTTGTTCTCTATGAAACATCTTTACTTTGCTAACTATCCCCATCGGTAGTTAGTGCCCTCCGTAGTTTGGAATCTCTTATTCAGCTGGCAGCAGTGGTGCTCGCTGTATTGCAGTAGTTCGAGTAATGAAGCTTTTTGTGAGGTAAGTGATTTCCGACAGGTGTACTTTAATGTTACTCAGGGCCATTCTTTTGCAGGGATCTTTGATAGTCAGATTGCGTTGCGCTCAAAATATTGTGTGTCAGTTTAAGCACAGTTTTGTATACATTGGTTGTTCAAAGGGGGACGTTTCAGAATACACAGGGCCGAAGGTCAGCCAGCGCTGCCCTTACAACGTTTATCGGGTTTTCAATTATGTCTGTTGAGATGTTCATGGTTCATTATTTCCATTCATCATATTATCGCGCGTTTCTCATCAATCTTCGTTCGTTCATTTTCTAGGGACGTTAACAACATTCTGGCACATTTTTTATCATCATTCACTCACTCACTTACTTAACGACTATTTGTGCGGGGAGGTTACACTTGGGTCCATTTCCATTTACATTCAATGTTGATAGACCCTTTTTTTTTTTGTTGTTGTTTTGTTGCTGGCAGGTTACAAAAGGCCTCATTTTACGTTGGTTGCAGCAGCGTTTTTCTCCTTCTTCTAGTGTTTTCCCCGCCCCCGCCCCTCCCGCATCCGTCGGTCTCACCACGTTCACTGACAGCCGCGTCTGCGGCTACACCACAACGGCCCCCTCCCGGCAACCCATTCGTTTTCTCTTCTTTTGCACAAAAACAACGCCGCACGCGCCAGCCGAGCGCAGCGCAAGCCACCCACACCGCGCCCCTCCCCGTCTTGTTTTCTTCGTTTGCCCCCTCCCATCTCCCGAATGCCATGCCATGCCATGCCAGCAGCGTTACGCGTGCCCCTCCCCTGTCCACACAACTACCGCGAAACGAACAGCCTTCCGGGCCACATGCAGGGCACGCCCACCGCCATTCCCGGACGCCACACACACACACACACACACACACACACACACACACACACACACACACACACACAATGGCTTTGCACACGAACACAGACGGCACGGGCACTGTCGTACATTCTTCCTCAGAACCATCTCAACGAACGTTACGTTACATACACATCCGGGAAAGCAAAGAGCAACGCAACGCACAATTCAGCCGTCAAAGGTAACGTTCACCACGGCAGACACTTGCCGCCGCGCCGTTACACGCATTTCAGTGCGGCTACAATACACCTCCGACACGGGAACGTTCCGTTGCTCTACACTGCGTTTCTCCGTTTTGTTTGGTTTTTTTTTTTTTTTTTCCGTTTTCTCTCTCTCTCTCTCTCTCTCTCTCTCTCTCTCTCTCTCTATTTTTCTTTTTTTTCCCCTCTGTCCTTCCCTCCACCATTCTCTCCTCACGTTCTGCCCAGACATTCGACCGATCAGAGGTTCGTTCACCTTTCGGTAACCGTTCTCAGCGCGACGGTGTACCGACGGTATGACGGGTGTTCAAGACGTCCGGTGTACCGCGCCGATCGACAGTTTCCCAGAGGCGACGGATCGGACCACATCACCGACATACACACAAACACGTGTACGCACATTCGCCAAAGCGACCGTCGTCTTCTAGCGTCGCGCCTACTCTACTGTACTGCACTGGACACGCGAGCATGCATCTTCAATGACGACGTCGGTGTGCGTGCGTCGTACGCACACAAGCAGACACAGTCAGTCAGACACGACTATCGAAATCAGAGTCGGGGGAAAGGTACATATCATCGTGCGTGTCGCCCGTACAATGCAATACACAGTGGTGTCTCATTGCGCGTTCACATTTAAACGTCACTCACACGCCTCCACGCTGCATTTACAGACACATTTCACCCTCGCCATATATGGCGTGCAAACCGACCCGCAAACGGCCGTCTTTACACACTGACATTCCCACCAATCGCGTTTCGTTTCCACCCGTCACGTAACTAACCGGCACCTCCATCCAAAGGGCACATCACCGATCGCACTTCAACCCCCCCCCCCCCCCCCCTCGCAGACAACGAGTTGTGCGCACGTGCCTCCATTCCACGTCACACCGTGGCCGTACCCCGCAACACGCGACGCGCCCCCTAAACAATCAAATTATTCATCGCATCGGCCACCCCACCCCGTCGCGTCGCAACCAAAGCGGTAGCTATTGCCGCCGTCCACCCACTCACACACAAAACAAAACAAAAAAAAACAACAACAACAATTCCGCCCTTCCCGCAAAGGCCATTTGGTGGCCCTGAAAAGGGCCGTTTTGCCGCTCTCGCAACGGAGGATCTCCTTCCATTCCAGAGCCACCTCCTTACTTGGAGCTCGTGTACTTGGTCACCGCCTTCGTGCCCTCGCTCACGGCGTGCTTGGCCAGCTCGCCAGGCAGCAACAGCCGCACAGCGGTCTGGATCTCGCGGGACGTGATGGTCGAGCGCTTGTTGTAGTGCGCCAGGCGAGACGCCTCGGCCGCGATGCGCTCGAAAATGTCGTTCACGAAGCTGTTCATGATGCTCATCGCCTTCGACGAGATGCCCGTGTCAGGGTGCACCTGCTTCAGCACCTTGTAGATGTAGATGGCATAGCTCTCCTTCCTCTTGCGCTTCTTCTTCTTGTCGCCCTTCGAAATGTTCTTCTGAGCCTTGCCAGCCTTCTTGGCGGCCTTCCCGCTAGTCTTGGGCGGCATCTCAAACAAGAACGTGAACGTACGGCAGCAACACCAGCAGCAAGCGCTCCGCTCTAGTCAGCGTCTCCCCACACAGTGGCACCCAGCGCGCCCCGCCGCCGCACCTTTACCAGCTCGCCCCGTTGCGGCCGCCGACCAATGGGCCGCGAGCGCAACCGGCCGCCGCACCCGAGAGCATAAAGGACCCCCACCCCTGGCGGCGCCGCCACTCCGCTGCTCGACTCGCTGCGGCTCGCACCGTCGTTCGTCTCGTCTCGTTTTTTACACCACAGCGCATCGCCATGTCCGGACGCGGAAAGGGAGGCAAAGTCAAGGGCAAGTCAAAGTCCCGCTCAAGCAGGGCCGGGCTCCAGTTCCCGGTCGGCAGAATCCACCGCCTCCTGCGCAAGGGAAACTACGCCGAGCGCGTCGGCGCCGGGGCGCCCGTCTACCTCGCCGCCGTCATGGAGTACCTCGCGGCTGAGGTGCTCGAGCTGGCCGGAAACGCGGCCCGCGACAACAAGAAGACGCGCATCATCCCGCGCCACCTGCAGCTTGCCATCCGCAACGACGAGGAGCTCAACAAGCTCCTGTCGGGCGTCACCATCGCACAGGGTGGTGTCCTGCCCAACATCCAGGCCGTCCTGCTGCCAAAGAAGACCGAGAAGAAGGCCTAAACAGAGAGGCCAGGCAATCGGCACGCGGACCCGCCGCCCAGCAGCGCTGCGTGCTCCCCTGCACGCAACGCGCTTTGCCGGCCCGGCTCGGCTCACAACAATCGGCCCTTTTCAGGGCCACCACACAAACCTACGTCCAAAGCAAAATTTCAGTCGTCCTCGCCGCGCTTTGCTTTACTTTACTTTAACTTCACTTCCACAGCCGCCGCCGGCAACAAGACCATACCAACTGCTACGATTGCAGGGGGAGATATTCTGCGAGGTACCTCGGTGTCACGCCTGACATCGAAGTGTCACATAGGGCAACTTGGCACAAACGCTCACGCCAGGATGCAGATCCTGTACCCCTGTTCCCTCGACCCCGCAACAGGGGTAGCGATACTGGAAATATGCGCGCCCTCTATGGGGCTATGCAGCCAGGTCGACGATGCATCGCCTACAGAAGGGTCCAAAGCAGAGCGCTCTACGACGGGCCTTACACGTCCCCGCGGCAGACCTGCCTACAACCACCCACAACACGATTCCGCGCCCTGGCAGAAGCGTTCTACGCCACCGCGCGGAATTCCGAAAATGACTATTACGTCTTGACCCTTGGGCAATATGAACACCACAGGGACAGATGTGCAAGACCCGAGTCGCTACTCCAGCAGTAGCACAAACAGAACACATAATCACTCTCAACAAACAGCAACGTCCGAAAAAGCACACTACCAAAGATAAGAACAACACACAGAAAAGAGGAGCAAATGTCCACAGGCGACAATAACCTCCACCAACTCCCCCTCTAACGGTAGAGGACTTAAAAGAGAGAACTACAAGAAGAGCCGCCGCCATCTTGTCGTCCACAGCCCGTGTGGCCCAACACACACACACACACACATTTCTCTTGTTTTGTTTCGTTTGCCTCAAGCACCTCCACGCACGCACAGTCGCCTTCCAAACGACAACGACAGCAATAATCACCACTGTTCAACGAGCGCGTCGACACACCGCCCTCCACTCCCGCGCGCCCCATACAAACGAAACAGCTGATCCGGCCGCCTATGGGCACGCCTTGCCTCGGCAACTCCAACGCCGCCGCAAACACACAGCCAAAACCACGCAAATATTCACCGCCTCTCGCACAACAACACACAGCCCGGCGTCTCCATCGATCGATAAACAAAACAAACACACAACGCCCTCTCTCGCACACACACACACACACAGCCACAAGACCCGCTTCCTTTCCTTTCTCCCAGTCACGTCACGTCACGTCAGTCAAACGCAAACGAAATGAAGAATGAAAGAAAGAAGGCAGGCAGGCAACACACGCAGCAACAACACAGACTCTTTCGCACTTTTCAATTTCCGAACAGTGTGGTGGCCCTGAAAAGGGCCGTTTTCGTCTCTCCCACGGCCGCGGGAAGGCCAACGCGGCACAGCACACCGGCTGCGACGCGCCTAACCGCCGAAACCGTACAGGGTGCGCCCCTGCCTCTTCAGGGCGTACACCACGTCCATGGCCGTCACAGTCTTGCGCTTGGCGTGCTCAGTGTACGTCACCGCGTCGCGGATCACGTTCTCCAGGAACACCTTCAGCACTCCGCGGGTCTCCTCGTAGATCAGACCAGAGATGCGCTTCACGCCGCCCCTGCGAGCCAGGCGGCGGATCGCGGGCTTCGTGATGCCCTGGATGTTGTCGCGCAACACCTTGCGGTGCCGCTTGGCGCCACCCTTGCCGAGCCCCTTTCCTCCCTTGCCGCGGCCAGTCATCTCTTCTAAATCCTCAAAAAAGCTCAAGGCAAGCAAAACGTCTGCTGCAGCGGCTGGCTCCTCACCCGGCGCTAGCGAGTCGGCTACGGTCTGCGCCCGGCGCACGCGCCAGCCCCCCTATATAGACTCTGGCCCGCCCTCCCCCCACCACGCGCAACCGAGGGCATATAAGCGCACCACGGTGGCTGGCGCGCGCCCGTGTCGTCAAGGCAGCACCCGACGCAGCACCTCGCTCGCCTCCACGCCGCTCCGCTACCGCTATGGCCCGCACAAAGCAAACGGCCCGCAAGTCCACCGGCGGAAAGGCGCCGCGCAAACAGCTCGCCACCAAGGCGGCGAGGAAGAGCGCGCCCGCCACCGGCGGCGTCAAGAAGCCCCACCGCTACAGGCCGGGCACCGTCGCCCTGCGAGAAATCAGGCGCTACCAGAAGAGCACAGAGCTGCTCATCCGCAAGCTGCCATTCCAGCGCCTAGTGCGCGAGATCGCCCAGGACTTCAAGACCGACCTGCGCTTCCAGAGCTCCGCGGTCATGGCCCTGCAGGAGGCCAGCGAGGCCTACCTCGTCGGCCTCTTCGAAGACACCAACCTGTGCGCAATCCACGCCAAGCGCGTCACCATCATGCCCAAGGACATCCAGCTCGCGCGCCGCATCCGCGGCGAGCGCGCCTAAACACCGCGCCAGCCGCTGGGCACCGCCCGCGCACGCAACAAACAAAACGGCCCTTTTAAGGGCCACTAACATCACTCCGTCGCGAGCAAACTTTGTCGGTCGCCTCTCGCCCCACAACCACAGAACCAAAGACAAAACACCACTTCCACTTCCCGTCCGTCCGCCACAGCCGCTCTCCTCTGCCAGCTTGCTGGCGCGCGCAACAATCAACAACATCATCCCCTCCCCGGCGCGGCGCTCAAAGCGCACAATAACCCATCGGCCGACGCCGTCAACCACACGGCCGGCCGCCGCTTCGTTTCGAAAACAAAAACAAACAAAAAGCCAGGCACGTCCAACGCCACCGACCCTTTCCACATCTCAACGTCCCCCGCCCCCGTTGCAAGAACACACACACACAAGACAAGACACATCCGAGAAGACGGCAGGCAGGCAAACCAAAGTATTCAAACAACATGACACAAAACCAACCGTCGGCCGGCCGCGACCAAAAACGGCGACAATCAACCGCTACCGCCGCCCGCACCCGCCACCGACCCCCCGCAATCCAACCACAACGGCACGCAAACAGTATCCACACACGGGCATACAGAAACGCCAGACGACACAACCACACCGGAACACAAACACGACAATCAAAACCTTCCAGACGTGCTTTGATGGCCCTGAGAAGGGCCGTTTTGGGCCGCGCGTCTGTTGCGCGCCACTAGACGACGGGGACGGGGGGTGCGGACGACGGAGTCAACCGCCAACCCTTCCTTTCCCATTCCTCTCTACTTCTTCTTCTTGGGCGAAGCCTTCGCCTTAGACGGCGTCGTCGCCTTCTTCGGGCGCGGCGCCTTCGGCTTCTTCGTCGGAACCTTGGCGGCCTTCTTCGCCTTCGACGGCGACTTGGCCTTGGCCGGCTTGGCAGCAGCCGCCTTCTTCGCACCGGCGGGAGCGGCCGACGCCGCAGACGCCTTCTTGGCGGCGCCCGCCTTCCGACCAGTCGCCGCCTTCACGCCACCAGCCTTCTTTGCGCCGGCCGCACGGGCGCCCTTCTTCTCCTTGCTGGCCGGAGCGGCGCGCTTCTTCTTGGCACCGCCAGCACGAGCCTTGCCGCCCTCAGCCGCCCCGCCGCCGGCGCCGGCAAGCTTGAAAGAGCCGGACGCGCCCTTCCCCTTCGTCTGCACCAGCTCGCCCGCCACCACGGCCGACTTGAGGTACTTCTTGATAAACGGCGCCAGCTTCTCCGCGTCCAGCTTGTAGTGCGCGGCAATGTACTTCTTGATCGCCTGCAGCGACGATCCGCCGCGCTCCTTCAGACTCTTGATGGCGGCCGTCACCATCTCAGAGGTGCGCGGGTGCGCAGGCTTGGCGCGCGGCTTCTTCGCAGACGACGCAGACTTTGCCTTCTTCGTAGTGCCGGTGGCGGCGGGTGCCGCAGCAGTCTCGTTCGTAGCCGCCTGATCTGCCATTTCGACGACGCGCGTTAACACACAACACAGCGAGCAGCGAGAGCGAGAGGAGACACGCAGCGAGCGGAGCGCACAGCAGAGGAATAGCCGCCTCGCGCCACAGGCCCAGCCAGTGTCGCGGGCGGGCGCGGACGGCCGAGAGAGCGGCCGCCACTCTGCGCGCCGCCGCGCCGCGCCTCCCGCGCTTGCTACCGCCCAACGTCCGACAGCCTGTGCGGAGCAGCCCCACACCTGCGCCACAACCACCCGCGCCTTTCAAACCACCGAGGATGGGGCTACACACAGCCACACCACAGTCGCCAACCAGTCGCCACGGCAGCGCCGCAAACCACGGCCAAACTGCAGCCACCGCGCGCTACAGCCTGGGTCGGCCCGCCGAGAATCGCCGCCCACGCCCAAATGCCGCCCCCACAGCCCCAGCCGGCGACCGGCCACAATGGCCAAACCTTCGGCAAAAGCCCCACACCGTCGCCGCGGCAGCCCGGCCAGCGCGGCCGGCGCCACAGCCACACAAGCGGAGGCGTGCGGCGATGACGGCCGTGCAAACGCACCTCCGCCGCCCCATCGCCCTCCCACCGTTTCCCGATCGGCCCGCAGCCGTCGGGCCACGTCCTCCTCCTCTCGCCCGCCAACATTCACAGCCCTTTCGTTCGTTTCCCAACAATTTCAATTGTGCCCGCCGCAAAAACGGGCGCCGCCTGCAAAGCAAAGCAACGCAACATGCTCCGCCGGAGCGCCCCTCGCCGCTTACGAGCCAACCCCTCGCCCGAGGCAAACCGAAATCCGCAACTACAGACCAACCCAATCTGCCGTCAGCACACACGACAGCCAACATCATCACGCGTTACGAGTTAGACATTAGGTTCACACGTCTCGGTTAGGTTCGGTGGACGTGGGTTAGGTTAAGGGCACTTGGGTTAGGTTAAGCATTCAAAACACACGTCAGGCGTCAGAGGTTAGGTTAGGTTACGTTACATTAAGGTTAGGTTAGGGGCACTTGGGTTAGGTTAAGCGTCGGTGTTAGGTTAAGCGTCAAACTTAGGTTAAGCATTCAAACACACGTCGGGCGTCCGAGGTTAGGTTAGGTTAGGTTAGGTTAGGTTAAGGCCACTTGGGTTAGGTTAAGCCTCAAACTTAGGTTAAGCATTCAAACACACGTCGGGCGTCAGGTGGCCGCAGCAGCCGCACCTACCTACCCACCCACCTCACGGCCGGACAGCTTGGCTTACTTGGCGCTGAGGCTGACCTCACCTCACCGCACCTCACCTCACCTCACCTCACCTCACGCTACGCAACGCTACAGGTTCGGTTCGGTTCGGTTCGCTCAGCTTAGGCTTAGAGCTTAAGCGCCGAGGTCGGATTACGTTGGTTCACCTTCGGGCGCCACACTTTGGGTGTAAAGGTCGCGTCGGGTCGTCGGCACGCCGCAAAAACAAAAGCGAAGCCACAGACAACGCCGACAAACGGGCGGGCAGCACGACCACGACCAGATACCGAGACACACGGACCCCCCACCGGCCAAAGGGCACCAAACAACAAACCAGAGCACCACGTGTCGACCAGAGCAACCCGCCGCTCACGCGACGTGGCTGGCACCGAAGGGCCGCCGCAACTGCGCTTTCCGCGCCGGGCCGGATGCACGTGCGGCAACACCACCACCGCACACAGCCGCTGTTCAACATCAACCAACAACACGCCGCGGTCGCAGCCTCAGCGCCAGCACACGTTTGCACCACCATTCACACGCACCGCACAAACAGCTGTCGCCGACAACACAAAACACACCGCAACGACGCCGCCGCCTCTACTTGTGCCGGCCGGCCACCCACCCCACCGACGGCGCACCTGTCGGCAGTCGGCAGTCGACACGGCAAACGCACACCGCCACTTCGCTCGCGCGCACGCCACCAACCAGTCGTCGTCTCAAACATAGGGCAGGCAACAAATCGCCTCGCACGAACCGTCCACAAAACTATCAAAGCACAGCCTCTGGCTAACGGCCACGACGCAGCGGCACCGCTGCTCCTTTCCCCGCCCCACTCGATTCACAAAGTCACGCGACACCGCCAACGACGGCCTCGCTTCCCGCAACCGACACCTTTCCGCCACTACGCACAGCCGCACCCGACGCCCGTGGCAACGACACAACTACTGCACTATCCACCGCCGCCTCCCCCTTCCCGTCGTACGTACACACACACACACACACACACAGCCAGCCAGCCAGCCAAAACCACACCAACGACCCAAACATGCACGTGCAACGGCACACCCCAACCAGTCAACGTCGACAACCACACGCACGGCTCGAAACCGGCGCCCTTCCACGTTGCCATCAAGCTACACACAAGACACAAGGAACCAACAACAGCAAGCCTGCCCGCCCGCCCCACTCTCACGCCGCAAAAAGCACACCGAAACCGCCAAACGCACATTCCCATCGCACCGACACCGACCGGCTCGCTACCACCACACACACCTCTCGGCAGCCGTTTCGCAAACATGACACGGCGCGACATGACATCACGACCAACTCTCCTCTCCCGACGCCTTCGGCCGGAGCACAACGCCGCCAATTCGCCACACACACACAGTCGACAGGCGCCCGCCCTCCCTGCACGACGCCGCGCAGCAAACGCGCCCGCAAACACATACCTCTCCTCTCTCTCGGCCGCCCGACGCGCCAACCGCCACACCGCCAGCCACTCGCAATTGTGCACTGCCGCCAGCCACACGTCCAACACGCCGCGCCGCCTCCGGCCACCCGCCAGGGGGCGCTCACGTCCGCGACAACAGCGCGGCCCGCCGGGCCAAACCGAACCGAGCCGCCCGCCGCTGCTCTGCACATCTTCCTGCGCGCATCAACAAAACGAGGCAAGCGAGCACACCCCGTCACAACGCCACATCACGCAAATGCCGTGCCGACCTCTTGTGTCTACCGCCTAAATTGCACCCACTCACCAGCCGCCCCTTCTTCTTCCTACCTATCTATCTATCTATCTATCTATCTGTGCGTCTGTGTCGGTCCGCGCGTGACGCCTCTCTCTCAACATCCGCCGTCGCCGTCGCCGTCCCCGTCCCCGTTTCCGCCCCAATGCCATCGTCGCGCCGCCGCCTCCTCCTCCTCCTCCTCCGCCCCTGTCCGGCCCGCACCACACCATACACCGCTGCTTGTCCCGGCCGTTGCCACCAAAGGCGCCTACCGCAAACGCGCCACGCCGCAGCCCCCGTGCGTGCATCTCCGTGCCGACGCTGCCTCTCTGCCCTCCCGCACGCACTCGACCGACCGACATGCACTGCGCCGACGGCCTCGACAACACAGTCTCTGGCTCCGCACTGCGTCTTCCGGTACGCGCGCTGAAACACGTATGTACTCGTTACCAGCGATGGCGAGGCACGACACAATCTCTGACCAGAGCGTTTCTTATCGCCGCTAGTCTGCGCCACACGACACTAGTAGCACGTAGCGGGTCGGCAGGAACAGTTGCCATCTATATGTGGCGGGTCGGGAGAGGTACTAGTCAGTCGACAGTATTAGCGAGTAGACGATTGTACTGAGCGGGCGGCGGCGTGCTCTTCTCGCGACTCTGGTCTCCGTTCGGGACGATGCATATTGTTATTACAGGTAAGGTAATGAAGCTGCATTGCGCAAATCTAATACTGTATGTCAATTGTAACTATTTTCTTCACAACAAAATGCCCCAATAATACTTTGTTTCCAAACTAACTTTTTTTAAAGTACAACCATTCATTTCCATTTAAAGAATATTTCCTACGCATTTCCTCCAACAATCAAAATTAAATGTGAGCCGGCATTCATTGCACGACGCTGTGTACAGGTATCTACAGTTAAGAGCACATATAGATGCAGTTTGTTTCTTCTCTTTTGTCTTTTTTGTTTTTGTTTTTTGACGTAACGATCTTTTGCTCTTTTTATTCTAATTTGTACGTACGCTGTTTGTTTAGATTTTTATTTATATTGGTAATGCCACGTAGCGCTCCGCGTGAAAATCACTGCCTGTGCTGTGTGCAGTCTGTGGCTAGTTTGCATTGTTGTCATGAACTGCTATAGCTGGATGTGAACAGCGCGTAGCGTTGCGCAGTTAGGGGTGAGCCGCCAGCACTGGTGCACGTGAGGACAGAGATGGCGGACTTTTCAAATTACATATATTATGACTGGTGATGATATTAAGGGTAAATACATTGTTTGTTGTTCTCTATGAAACATCTTTACTTTGCTAACTATCCCCATCGGTAGTTAGTGCCCTCCGTAGTTTGGAATCTCTTATTCAGCTGGCAGCAGTGGTGCTCGCTGTATTGCAGTAGTTCGAGTAATGAAGCTTTTTGTGAGGTAAGTGATTTCCGACAGGTGTACTTTAATGTTACTCAGGGCCATTCTTTTGCAGGGATCTTTGATAGTCAGATTGCGTTGCGCTCAAAATATTGTGTGTCAGTTTAAGCACAGTTTTGTATACATTGGTTGTTCAAAGGGGGACGTTTCAGAATACACAGGGCCGAAGGTCAGCCAGCGCTGCCCTTACAACGTTTATCGGGTTTTCAATTATGTCTGTTGAGATGTTCATGGTTCATTATTTCCATTCATCATATTATCGCGCGTTTCTCATCAATCTTCGTTCGTTCATTTTCTAGGGACGTTAACAACATTCTGGCACATTTTTTATCATCATTCACTCACTCACTTACTTAACGACTATTTGTGCGGGGAGGTTACACTTGGGTCCATTTCCATTTACATTCAATGTTGATAGACCCTTTTTTTTTTTGTTGTTGTTTTGTTGCTGGCAGGTTACAAAAGGCCTCATTTTACGTTGGTTGCAGCAGCGTTTTTCTCCTTCTTCTAGTGTTTTCCCCGCCCCCGCCCCTCCCGCATCCGTCGGTCTCACCACGTTCACTGACAGCCGCGTCTGCGGCTACACCACAACGGCCCCCTCCCGGCAACCCATTCGTTTTCTCTTCTTTTGCACAAAAACAACGCCGCACGCGCCAGCCGAGCGCAGCGCAAGCCACCCACACCGCGCCCCTCCCCGTCTTGTTTTCTTCGTTTGCCCCCTCCCATCTCCCGAATGCCATGCCATGCCATGCCAGCAGCGTTACGCGTGCCCCTCCCCTGTCCACACAACTACCGCGAAACGAACAGCCTTCCGGGCCACATGCAGGGCACGCCCACCGCCATTCCCGGACGCCACACACACACACACACACACACACACACACACACACACACACACACACACAATGGCTTTGCACACGAACACAGACGGCACGGGCACTGTCGTACATTCTTCCTCAGAACCATCTCAACGAACGTTACGTTACATACACATCCGGGAAAGCAAAGAGCAACGCAACGCACAATTCAGCCGTCAAAGGTAACGTTCACCACGGCAGACACTTGCCGCCGCGCCGTTACACGCATTTCAGTGCGGCTACAATACACCTCCGACACGGGAACGTTCCGTTGCTCTACACTGCGTTTCTCCGTTTTGTTTGGTTTTTTTTTTTTTTTTTCCGTTTTCTCTCTCTCTCTCTCTCTCTCTCTCTCTCTCTCTCTCTCTATTTTTCTTTTTTTTCCCCTCTGTCCTTCCCTCCACCATTCTCTCCTCACGTTCTGCCCAGACATTCGACCGATCAGAGGTTCGTTCACCTTTCGGTAACCGTTCTCAGCGCGACGGTGTACCGACGGTATGACGGGTGTTCAAGACGTCCGGTGTACCGCGCCGATCGACAGTTTCCCAGAGGCGACGGATCGGACCACATCACCGACATACACACAAACACGTGTACGCACATTCGCCAAAGCGACCGTCGTCTTCTAGCGTCGCGCCTACTCTACTGTACTGCACTGGACACGCGAGCATGCATCTTCAATGACGACGTCGGTGTGCGTGCGTCGTACGCACACAAGCAGACACAGTCAGTCAGACACGACTATCGAAATCAGAGTCGGGGGAAAGGTACATATCATCGTGCGTGTCGCCCGTACAATGCAATACACAGTGGTGTCTCATTGCGCGTTCACATTTAAACGTCACTCACACGCCTCCACGCTGCATTTACAGACACATTTCACCCTCGCCATATATGGCGTGCAAACCGACCCGCAAACGGCCGTCTTTACACACTGACATTCCCACCAATCGCGTTTCGTTTCCACCCGTCACGTAACTAACCGGCACCTCCATCCAAAGGGCACATCACCGATCGCACTTCAACCCCCCCCCCCCCCCCCCTCGCAGACAACGAGTTGTGCGCACGTGCCTCCATTCCACGTCACACCGTGGCCGTACCCCGCAACACGCGACGCGCCCCCTAAACAATCAAATTATTCATCGCATCGGCCACCCCACCCCGTCGCGTCGCAACCAAAGCGGTAGCTATTGCCGCCGTCCACCCACTCACACACAAAACAAAACAAAAAAAAACAACAACAACAATTCCGCCCTTCCCGCAAAGGCCATTTGGTGGCCCTGAAAAGGGCCGTTTTGCCGCTCTCGCAACGGAGGATCTCCTTCCATTCCAGAGCCACCTCCTTACTTGGAGCTCGTGTACTTGGTCACCGCCTTCGTGCCCTCGCTCACGGCGTGCTTGGCCAGCTCGCCAGGCAGCAACAGCCGCACAGCGGTCTGGATCTCGCGGGACGTGATGGTCGAGCGCTTGTTGTAGTGCGCCAGGCGAGACGCCTCGGCCGCGATGCGCTCGAAAATGTCGTTCACGAAGCTGTTCATGATGCTCATCGCCTTCGACGAGATGCCCGTGTCAGGGTGCACCTGCTTCAGCACCTTGTAGATGTAGATGGCATAGCTCTCCTTCCTCTTGCGCTTCTTCTTCTTGTCGCCCTTCGAAATGTTCTTCTGAGCCTTGCCAGCCTTCTTGGCGGCCTTCCCGCTAGTCTTGGGCGGCATCTCAAACAAGAACGTGAACGTACGGCAGCAACACCAGCAGCAAGCGCTCCGCTCTAGTCAGCGTCTCCCCACACAGTGGCACCCAGCGCGCCCCGCCGCCGCACCTTTACCAGCTCGCCCCGTTGCGGCCGCCGACCAATGGGCCGCGAGCGCAACCGGCCGCCGCACCCGAGAGCATAAAGGACCCCCACCCCTGGCGGCGCCGCCACTCCGCTGCTCGACTCGCTGCGGCTCGCACCGTCGTTCGTCTCGTCTCGTTTTTTACACCACAGCGCATCGCCATGTCCGGACGCGGAAAGGGAGGCAAAGTCAAGGGCAAGTCAAAGTCCCGCTCAAGCAGGGCCGGGCTCCAGTTCCCGGTCGGCAGAATCCACCGCCTCCTGCGCAAGGGAAACTACGCCGAGCGCGTCGGCGCCGGGGCGCCCGTCTACCTCGCCGCCGTCATGGAGTACCTCGCGGCTGAGGTGCTCGAGCTGGCCGGAAACGCGGCCCGCGACAACAAGAAGACGCGCATCATCCCGCGCCACCTGCAGCTTGCCATCCGCAACGACGAGGAGCTCAACAAGCTCCTGTCGGGCGTCACCATCGCACAGGGTGGTGTCCTGCCCAACATCCAGGCCGTCCTGCTGCCAAAGAAGACCGAGAAGAAGGCCTAAACAGAGAGGCCAGGCAATCGGCACGCGGACCCGCCGCCCAGCAGCGCTGCGTGCTCCCCTGCACGCAACGCGCTTTGCCGGCCCGGCTCGGCTCACAACAATCGGCCCTTTTCAGGGCCACCACACAAACCTACGTCCAAAGCAAAATTTCAGTCGTCCTCGCCGCGCTTTGCTTTACTTTACTTTAACTTCACTTCCACAGCCGCCGCCGGCAACAAGACCATACCAACTGCTACGATTGCAGGGGGAGATATTCTGCGAGGTACCTCGGTGTCACGCCTGACATCGAAGTGTCACATAGGGCAACTTGGCACAAACGCTCACGCCAGGATGCAGATCCTGTACCCCTGTTCCCTCGACCCCGCAACAGGGGTAGCGATACTGGAAATATGCGCGCCCTCTATGGGGCTATGCAGCCAGGTCGACGATGCATCGCCTACAGAAGGGTCCAAAGCAGAGCGCTCTACGACGGGCCTTACACGTCCCCGCGGCAGACCTGCCTACAACCACCCACAACACGATTCCGCGCCCTGGCAGAAGCGTTCTACGCCACCGCGCGGAATTCCGAAAATGACTATTACGTCTTGACCCTTGGGCAATATGAACACCACAGGGACAGATGTGCAAGACCCGAGTCGCTACTCCAGCAGTAGCACAAACAGAACACATAATCACTCTCAACAAACAGCAACGTCCGAAAAAGCACACTACCAAAGATAAGAACAACACACAGAAAAGAGGAGCAAATGTCCACAGGCGACAATAACCTCCACCAACTCCCCCTCTAACGGTAGAGGACTTAAAAGAGAGAACTACAAGAAGAGCCGCCGCCATCTTGTCGTCCACAGCCCGTGTGGCCCAACACACACACACACACACATTTCTCTTGTTTTGTTTCGTTTGCCTCAAGCACCTCCACGCACGCACAGTCGCCTTCCAAACGACAACGACAGCAATAATCACCACTGTTCAACGAGCGCGTCGACACACCGCCCTCCACTCCCGCGCGCCCCATACAAACGAAACAGCTGATCCGGCCGCCTATGGGCACGCCTTGCCTCGGCAACTCCAACGCCGCCGCAAACACACAGCCAAAACCACGCAAATATTCACCGCCTCTCGCACAACAACACACAGCCCGGCGTCTCCATCGATCGATAAACAAAACAAACACACAACGCCCTCTCTCGCACACACACACACACACAGCCACAAGACCCGCTTCCTTTCCTTTCTCCCAGTCACGTCACGTCACGTCAGTCAAACGCAAACGAAATGAAGAATGAAAGAAAGAAGGCAGGCAGGCAACACACGCAGCAACAACACAGACTCTTTCGCACTTTTCAATTTCCGAACAGTGTGGTGGCCCTGAAAAGGGCCGTTTTCGTCTCTCCCACGGCCGCGGGAAGGCCAACGCGGCACAGCACACCGGCTGCGACGCGCCTAACCGCCGAAACCGTACAGGGTGCGCCCCTGCCTCTTCAGGGCGTACACCACGTCCATGGCCGTCACAGTCTTGCGCTTGGCGTGCTCAGTGTACGTCACCGCGTCGCGGATCACGTTCTCCAGGAACACCTTCAGCACTCCGCGGGTCTCCTCGTAGATCAGACCAGAGATGCGCTTCACGCCGCCCCTGCGAGCCAGGCGGCGGATCGCGGGCTTCGTGATGCCCTGGATGTTGTCGCGCAACACCTTGCGGTGCCGCTTGGCGCCACCCTTGCCGAGCCCCTTTCCTCCCTTGCCGCGGCCAGTCATCTCTTCTAAATCCTCAAAAAAGCTCAAGGCAAGCAAAACGTCTGCTGCAGCGGCTGGCTCCTCACCCGGCGCTAGCGAGTCGGCTACGGTCTGCGCCCGGCGCCAGGTGTGCTAATGTGTGGAACATGCGTGTTTGTTCCACGTGACGAGGTTGTAGTTTCTAATAGCCTTTCGCTATTTTTCCTACAATAAGCAGAGTCTAAGTTATGGGGTAGGCTTATGTCTTCTTATGCTGTCCTGCACTGCGGACTTCGTGTTAAGGTATGCTGCGTGGTTACTGACGCAGCAAGTCTGGCCAGCGAAGGGACGCTCGCCAGTGTGGCCGGTGGCCGAGTCCTCTAACCAGTTGATTGGTTGACCTCTCGGCCTTTTCATAGAAAGTCGTCGCTGTTTCTCGGAATCTTTGCCGCAGCGGCTTGATTCCAGCGACATGGTGGAGTTCCTCTGTGGGGAAGTCCTTGGGTAGATGCAGTGCAAGACGCAGCGCCCTGTTCTGTATTGTTTGCAGGCGTTTGAGGTTGGTTTCAGCCGTGTTGCCCCACACGACTGCGGCGTACTCCAGCAGCGGTCGAATGGCGGCCTTGTACAGCGTAAGACCGACGTCTTCTGGCAGCGTTGTCGTGGGGTTGAGCACTGGGTAGAGCAGCCTTAATCTACCCAGTGCCTTTCCTCTGGTTGCTTCTATATGTTGCTGCCATGTGAGACGCCGGTCTAAAGTAACGCCTAAGTACTTGGCGGTGTGGTTCCAAGGTACTGGCACACCACTCACCGATACTGTCGGCGCGTCTTGACGGAGGGGGCGATTTGTGATGATTATCGCCTGGCTCTTGTCTCCGTTGTAGGCGAGGCGCCACTTTCTAGCCCACTCCGAGAGCTCGTCGGTGGCTGCCTGTAGACGCCGCTGCAAGACGTCGACGCTCCAGCTGCTACTGTAGATCGCCGTATCGTCGGCATATAGTGCCGTCTGGACGCGGTTCGTGCGTGGCAGGTCGGCGGTATAGAGGGAGTACAGCGTCGGACCGATGACCGAGCCTTGAGGTACACCCGCAAGTATACGGCGCTCCGTGGAAATTCCACTGGCTGCGCGGACGTGGAACGTCCTTTCCTGCAGATAGCTCTGCAGGAGCCTCACGTGCGACACAGGTACCCCCTGCACAAGAAGCTTGTACAGGAGGCCGTCATGCCACACGGAGTCAAAGGCACGAGACACGTCCAGCAAGAGAGCGCCGAAATACTTGCGTCGATCAACGGCTCCGAACGCTTCCTCCGTCAGGCGGAGCAGCTGGTGCGTCGTCGCGTGTTCCCGACGGAACCCGAACTGCTCGTCAGGGAGAATTCCTTCAGCGTTTACATGCGCCAGCAGGCGGACCAGGTACAACCTTTCGAAGACCTTGGAAGCTGCTGGTAGAAGGCTGATGGGCCGGTAGTTGTTCGCAATGCGTGCGTCCTTCCCCGGCTTCGGCAAGGCGACTACCTCAGCATGCTTCCAACAGGCTGGAAACTCGCTGGAGCGCAGAATCCCGTTAAAGATGGCCGCAAGATGTTGTGCTGCGGCGTCGGGAAGCTGCTTCAGCATTAGGTTTGTAATGTTGTCTGCTCCGCCTGCTTTCTTGGGCTGAAGGTGGCGAAGCTGTAGTTGCACTTCTTCCGACGAGACAGGCTGAATCTCGTCGTCCTCTGCGCGTTCACGTAGGAAGACTGGAAGACGGTCTGCTACGAGTCGGACGTGTTCCTCGTCTATTGGGTCCTCCATAGGGGTAAAGTTTGCAGCGAAAGCATCAGCCAATGCGTTAGCCTTGGCGTCTGGTTCGCTAACAAACCTGTTACCCACTAGCAGAGGCGGTATGGGCTGCGTGCGGCGTAGGAAGCTTTTCATGGACTTCCACGCCGACCCGTCCTCGACGTTAAGTTGCCCTATTTTCGCAGCCCATTCAGCGTTTCGATGCGCATCCACATCCGCCCTGATGTGGCGGCGCATCCGATTTAGTTCTCGCTTGGTGCGCGGGTTTCGTGTGAGCTGCCACTCTCGCTGCAGCCTGTTTTTGGCTGCTATGGCGTCTCGGATGCGTTGCGGGAGCTGGTGAGGGAGGTGGACTTCCTCCGCTGGACGCCTCGCGGGTGTTGCGGCCGTGGCTGCATCTGTGAGGGCTTGAGACAGGTGCTGTAGTGCGGTGTCCACGCCTTCGACGTCGACGTCGGGGAGTGTCGTGAGGGCTTCCGTGACGTTCGCTCGGTACTCTTCCCAATTTATACCTCGTAGGTCGAGTCCTCTGCGTTGCAACGGCATTACGTCGGCGTTGAGCAGGAAGATGACTGGCAAGTGATCGGACGCGAGTGCCGTTCGAGTGCTGGCCGCCACTTGCTGCCGTATGCCCTTCATTATAATAAAGTCCAACACGTCCTCCCGTCCGCGTGCTGGATAGATGGTGGCGTCGTGTGGGCCTATTGCGACGGCGTCGTGACGCTCTATTATGCGTTGTAGCCGTCTGCCGCTGGCGTTCGTAAGGCGGCTATTCCATGCCGCGTGCTTCGCGTTCCAGTCGCCCCCAAGTATAAGGTTTCCTTGGAGGGACAGGAGTTTGTTGGCGTCCGCGACATCTAGTTGTCCACGCGGCGGCCTGTAGACAGCACAGAAGGTTATCCTGCCGTGCACAGTGTCGACTGCGACTGCGGCTGCTTCAGTCGACGTCAGTTCTGGCACGGGAACCCGATGGTGTCTGATGGAACGCCGAACGTAAACGGCCGTCCCACCTCCTGCAGTCGGCCTGTCGTAGCGGTGGCAGACGTAATTAGCGACGCCGACTCGTACGCCTGGCTTTAGGTGAGTTTCCGCGACGAGGCAGATGTCTATGTCCTCGTCGCGCAGAAACTGCCGGAATTCACCGTCCTGCGTTTTCAGGCCATTGGCGTTGAATACGCAGACCCTGAGGCTTCTTGGGTTTTCAGGCATGATGGGCGGTGGAAGAGGCTATGGCGAGTACTTGCTGTACTGCGGCCATCAGCTCGGTCACGCGAGCCATCATTAGTTGCATCGTGTCAAGGAGACGGTCGATGCGGTCGCCATCCTGTCGGGGGCCGACATCATGGCGGTCGGTGTGTACGCCATTTTGCCGGGGGCCGACAGTATGGCCGTCGCCAGTGGTCCGGTTGCCGCTGCGCTGCTGGCCGCCGTTGGTGTGGGCTGCTGGAGCAGGCTGCTGGCCGGTGATTGGCCGCTGCCGACGCCATCGCGGTTCAGGGAAGTCGGCCATGCTGGACCGGTCCGGGACGGGCGGCGCTGATTGGTCCGCTCCGTTACGGCGAGGCGCGGTGGTAGGAGCTGATTGCCGAGGTAGGGGCGCAGGCGGGGGAACTACCTGCGGCTGGGCCGCCAATGGCGCGGCTCGCTGCGGCGGGGAAGGCGGGCCTGCTGCCTGGTTGGCTGCGGCCGGTGCTGCGTGAAGGCGCGCTTGTACCTGCTGTGAGGCGGCGGGCGGAGTCTGTCCGCCATCGCGCTCCATTGCCGGTGGGGCGTTCTGCGGCTGCCTGTGGGGTTGCTGCCGCTCTTTGTTCCGGGCGTCGGAGTTCCCGCGCTGCTGGGCGAGGTTGACGACCGCCTCGGAATGTGGTCGGCCGGATGCGCGGCCTCGGCGGCCTCGTCTCCTCTTTGTCTGGCTGTGCGTTGGGGCTCCACGTGGGTGCGACGTTCCCGCCGAAACTCTTCGCTGTTGCGTTTCGTTTCCGCGGGCGCGAGCCGCAAACGTTTTGTGTCTTGTGCAACCTCTATAATTTGCGCAGTGCTCTTCGCCACAGAGTTTGCACTTGGGCGTAAAGTCTTTGTGTGGTACACCAGTTTTAGCACACGCTTCGGTGGCGTGTTGCTCACCGCACTTAACACAATACTCGGGCATTCCACAGTACTTAGTCGAGTGGCCGAGTTCCAGGCAGCGGAAGCACTGAGCGTATGCAGCTTTGTTGCGTAGCACTTCTGCACACACTTCCAAGTTGCCTATCCGCTTGAGTTGGAAAAGCTTCCGGTTTTCCGCCGTGTTGCTTGCAATTACCAGGAAGAGCGGGTTGCGTCCCTTGGTGCGATGAAGTTTCATTCTTATGACTTCCTCGACGCAGTAGCCCATTTTTTCCAGATCTTCCTTCACCTCTTCCGGCTTTAAGGTGCGAGGGATTTTTCGAAATACAACCTTCAGGGGCTTCTTCCTGTTGGAGCTGAAGGTGTAGAAATTCCAGCCCCGTCTGGTGCATTCCTCGCTGAGTTTCACGAAGTGTTCGGTGGTTTTCACCTTCACTTTGTGGAGGTCATCGCCTGACGTGCTGATGGTGTAGCTGTCCCTTCCAATCAGCAAGTTCAGAGCGTTCTGCAGCTCACGAAAGTGGCGTTCAAACTTCACTATAAGCGGCGGCGGTGCGCGACGCTGCTGCAGCGGTGGCAGAGTCAGCTCCTCGTCTTCCGAGTCACTTAGTGCTTGGAAGCTGTTGCTCGTGCCTACTGGTGCTGCTGCCGGTTGTCGTGTGGCTTTTGCGGTCTTCGTGGGAGCTACGAAGCCGTCGTTGTCCACTTTGGACTTCAGCGTGCGGCGGCGAATTTTCGTCCCGGTTTTGGTGCCGTTTAGCGCGTTTTCCTTGCGGAACTTGCGCGCGTCCGGGGCTGAGGAGTCGTCGTCGGACTTCTGCCTCTTCCTCGAGGCGCGCGACGTTGACGCTTGTGAGCCTGCCGATGTCTGCTCCGTCTGCATTTCCTCTTCGTCGTTATCGGAGTCGACTCCGAGGGGTGCAGCGGCTGCTTGCGGCATGAGACTCACCAGATGCTGGAATGCTTCGTCGATGTCCTGCTGCGCGGTGGGGACGTCCACAGGCGTCTCCAGCGGCAGCTGCAACGACGCACAACACTCGCTAGATATCGAAAGCGCGGTTTCACTTACGCGAGTGACGCGATAGGTGTGAGCACGGTCGACGCTCGTTGAGGGAGGAGTACTATCAGAGACGCTCCGTAGCGAATCTGACGTACTCGACTCGACCCCGTTAGCGTGCAGGGACGCGGCCCTGTCCGCTGGAGCTGTCGGAGACGCATTAGCGGCCTCTGGAGCGGAGCGCTCGGCGCGTGCGTCCGTCTCGCTCGGCATCGCTAACTCGAGTGCCCTGCGCCCGGCGCACGCGCCAGCCCCCCTATATAGACTCTGGCCCGCCCTCCCCCCACCACGCGCAACCGAGGGCATATAAGCGCACCACGGTGGCTGGCGCGCGCCCGTGTCGTCAAGGCAGCACCCGACGCAGCACCTCGCTCGCCTCCACGCCGCTCCGCTACCGCTATGGCCCGCACAAAGCAAACGGCCCGCAAGTCCACCGGCGGAAAGGCGCCGCGCAAACAGCTCGCCACCAAGGCGGCGAGGAAGAGCGCGCCCGCCACCGGCGGCGTCAAGAAGCCCCACCGCTACAGGCCGGGCACCGTCGCCCTGCGAGAAATCAGGCGCTACCAGAAGAGCACAGAGCTGCTCATCCGCAAGCTGCCATTCCAGCGCCTAGTGCGCGAGATCGCCCAGGACTTCAAGACCGACCTGCGCTTCCAGAGCTCCGCGGTCATGGCCCTGCAGGAGGCCAGCGAGGCCTACCTCGTCGGCCTCTTCGAAGACACCAACCTGTGCGCAATCCACGCCAAGCGCGTCACCATCATGCCCAAGGACATCCAGCTCGCGCGCCGCATCCGCGGCGAGCGCGCCTAAACACCGCGCCAGCCGCTGGGCACCGCCCGCGCACGCAACAAACAAAACGGCCCTTTTAAGGGCCACTAACATCACTCCGTCGCGAGCAAACTTTGTCGGTCGCCTCTCGCCCCACAACCACAGAACCAAAGACAAAACACCACTTCCACTTCCCGTCCGTCCGCCACAGCCGCTCTCCTCTGCCAGCTTGCTGGCGCGCGCAACAATCAACAACATCATCCCCTCCCCGGCGCGGCGCTCAAAGCGCACAATAACCCATCGGCCGACGCCGTCAACCACACGGCCGGCCGCCGCTTCGTTTCGAAAACAAAAACAAACAAAAAGCCAGGCACGTCCAACGCCACCGACCCTTTCCACATCTCAACGTCCCCCGCCCCCGTTGCAAGAACACACACACACAAGACAAGACACATCCGAGAAGACGGCAGGCAGGCAAACCAAAGTATTCAAACAACATGACACAAAACCAACCGTCGGCCGGCCGCGACCAAAAACGGCGACAATCAACCGCTACCGCCGCCCGCACCCGCCACCGACCCCCCGCAATCCAACCACAACGGCACGCAAACAGTATCCACACACGGGCATACAGAAACGCCAGACGACACAACCACACCGCAACACAAACACGACAATCAAAACCTTCCAGACGTGCTTTGATGGCCCTGAGAAGGGCCGTTTTGGGCCGCGCGTCTGTTGCGCGCCACTAGACGACGGGGACGGGGGGTGCGGACGACGGAGTCAACCGCCAACCCTTCCTTTCCCATTCCTCTCTACTTCTTCTTCTTGGGCGAAGCCTTCGCCTTAGACGGCGTCGTCGCCTTCTTCGGGCGCGGCGCCTTCGGCTTCTTCGTCGGAACCTTGGCGGCCTTCTTCGCCTTCGACGGCGACTTGGCCTTGGCCGGCTTGGCAGCAGCCGCCTTCTTCGCACCGGCGGGAGCGGCCGACGCCGCAGACGCCTTCTTGGCGGCGCCCGCCTTCCGACCAGTCGCCGCCTTCACGCCACCAGCCTTCTTTGCGCCGGCCGCACGGGCGCCCTTCTTCTCCTTGCTGGCCGGAGCGGCGCGCTTCTTCTTGGCACCGCCAGCACGAGCCTTGCCGCCCTCAGCCGCCCCGCCGCCGGCGCCGGCAAGCTTGAAAGAGCCGGACGCGCCCTTCCCCTTCGTCTGCACCAGCTCGCCCGCCACCACGGCCGACTTGAGGTACTTCTTGATAAACGGCGCCAGCTTCTCCGCGTCCAGCTTGTAGTGCGCGGCAATGTACTTCTTGATCGCCTGCAGCGACGATCCGCCGCGCTCCTTCAGACTCTTGATGGCGGCCGTCACCATCTCAGAGGTGCGCGGGTGCGCAGGCTTGGCGCGCGGCTTCTTCGCAGACGACGCAGACTTTGCCTTCTTCGTAGTGCCGGTGGCGGCGGGTGCCGCAGCAGTCTCGTTCGTAGCCGCCTGATCTGCCATTTCGACGACGCGCGTTAACACACAACACAGCGAGCAGCGAGAGCGAGAGGAGACACGCAGCGAGCGGAGCGCACAGCAGAGGAATAGCCGCCTCGCGCCACAGGCCCAGCCAGTGTCGCGGGCGGGCGCGGACGGCCGAGAGAGCGGCCGCCACTCTGCGCGCCGCCGCGCCGCGCCTCCCGCGCTTGCTACCGCCCAACGTCCGACAGCCTGTGCGGAGCAGCCCCACACCTGCGCCACAACCACCCGCGCCTTTCAAACCACCGAGGATGGGGCTACACACAGCCACACCACAGTCGCCAACCAGTCGCCACGGCAGCGCCGCAAACCACGGCCAAACTGCAGCCACCGCGCGCTACAGCCTGGGTCGGCCCGCCGAGAATCGCCGCCCACGCCCAAATGCCGCCCCCACAGCCCCAGCCGGCGACCGGCCACAATGGCCAAACCTTCGGCAAAAGCCCCACACCGTCGCCGCGGCAGCCCGGCCAGCGCGGCCGGCGCCACAGCCACACAAGCGGAGGCGTGCGGCGATGACGGCCGTGCAAACGCACCTCCGCCGCCCCATCGCCCTCCCACCGTTTCCCGATCGGCCCGCAGCCGTCGGGCCACGTCCTCCTCCTCTCGCCCGCCAACATTCACAGCCCTTTCGTTCGTTTCCCAACAATTTCAATTGTGCCCGCCGCAAAAACGGGCGCCGCCTGCAAAGCAAAGCAACGCAACATGCTCCGCCGGAGCGCCCCTCGCCGCTTACGAGCCAACCCCTCGCCCGAGGCAAACCGAAATCCGCAACTACAGACCAACCCAATCTGCCGTCAGCACACACGACAGCCAACATCATCACGCGTTACGAGTTAGACATTAGGTTCACACGTCTCGGTTAGGTTCGGTGGACGTGGGTTAGGTTAAGGGCACTTGGGTTAGGTTAAGCATTCAAAACACACGTCAGGCGTCAGAGGTTAGGTTAGGTTACGTTACATTAAGGTTAGGTTAGGGGCACTTGGGTTAGGTTAAGCGTCGGTGTTAGGTTAAGCGTCAAACTTAGGTTAAGCATTCAAACACACGTCGGGCGTCCGAGGTTAGGTTAGGTTAGGTTAGGTTAGGTTAAGGCCACTTGGGTTAGGTTAAGCCTCAAACTTAGGTTAAGCATTCAAACACACGTCGGGCGTCAGGTGGCCGCAGCAGCCGCACCTACCTACCCACCCACCTCACGGCCGGACAGCTTGGCTTACTTGGCGCTGAGGCTGACCTCACCTCACCGCACCTCACCTCACCTCACCTCACCTCACGCTACGCAACGCTACAGGTTCGGTTCGGTTCGGTTCGCTCAGCTTAGGCTTAGAGCTTAAGCGCCGAGGTCGGATTACGTTGGTTCACCTTCGGGCGCCACACTTTGGGTGTAAAGGTCGCGTCGGGTCGTCGGCACGCCGCAAAAACAAAAGCGAAGCCACAGACAACGCCGACAAACGGGCGGGCAGCACGACCACGACCAGATACCGAGACACACGGACCCCCCACCGGCCAAAGGGCACCAAACAACAAACCAGAGCACCACGTGTCGACCAGAGCAACCCGCCGCTCACGCGACGTGGCTGGCACCGAAGGGCCGCCGCAACTGCGCTTTCCGCGCCGGGCCGGATGCACGTGCGGCAACACCACCACCGCACACAGCCGCTGTTCAACATCAACCAACAACACGCCGCGGTCGCAGCCTCAGCGCCAGCACACGTTTGCACCACCATTCACACGCACCGCACAAACAGCTGTCGCCGACAACACAAAACACACCGCAACGACGCCGCCGCCTCTACTTGTGCCGGCCGGCCACCCACCCCACCGACGGCGCACCTGTCGGCAGTCGGCAGTCGACACGGCAAACGCACACCGCCACTTCGCTCGCGCGCACGCCACCAACCAGTCGTCGTCTCAAACATAGGGCAGGCAACAAATCGCCTCGCACGAACCGTCCACAAAACTATCAAAGCACAGCCTCTGGCTAACGGCCACGACGCAGCGGCACCGCTGCTCCTTTCCCCGCCCCACTCGATTCACAAAGTCACGCGACACCGCCAACGACGGCCTCGCTTCCCGCAACCGACACCTTTCCGCCACTACGCACAGCCGCACCCGACGCCCGTGGCAACGACACAACTACTGCACTATCCACCGCCGCCTCCCCCTTCCCGTCGTACGTACACACACACACACACACACACAGCCAGCCAGCCAGCCAAAACCACACCAACGACCCAAACATGCACGTGCAACGGCACACCCCAACCAGTCAACGTCGACAACCACACGCACGGCTCGAAACCGGCGCCCTTCCACGTTGCCATCAAGCTACACACAAGACACAAGGAACCAACAACAGCAAGCCTGCCCGCCCGCCCCACTCTCACGCCGCAAAAAGCACACCGAAACCGCCAAACGCACATTCCCATCGCACCGACACCGACCGGCTCGCTACCACCACACACACCTCTCGGCAGCCGTTTCGCAAACATGACACGGCGCGACATGACATCACGACCAACTCTCCTCTCCCGACGCCTTCGGCCGGAGCACAACGCCGCCAATTCGCCACACACACACAGTCGACAGGCGCCCGCCCTCCCTGCACGACGCCGCGCAGCAAACGCGCCCGCAAACACATACCTCTCCTCTCTCTCGGCCGCCCGACGCGCCAACCGCCACACCGCCAGCCACTCGCAATTGTGCACTGCCGCCAGCCACACGTCCAACACGCCGCGCCGCCTCCGGCCACCCGCCAGGGGGCGCTCACGTCCGCGACAACAGCGCGGCCCGCCGGGCCAAACCGAACCGAGCCGCCCGCCGCTGCTCTGCACATCTTCCTGCGCGCATCAACAAAACGAGGCAAGCGAGCACACCCCGTCACAACGCCACATCACGCAAATGCCGTGCCGACCTCTTGTGTCTACCGCCTAAATTGCACCCACTCACCAGCCGCCCCTTCTTCTTCCTACCTATCTATCTATCTATCTATCTATCTGTGCGTCTGTGTCGGTCCGCGCGTGACGCCTCTCTCTCAACATCCGCCGTCGCCGTCGCCGTCCCCGTCCCCGTTTCCGCCCCAATGCCATCGTCGCGCCGCCGCCTCCTCCTCCTCCTCCTCCGCCCCTGTCCGGCCCGCACCACACCATACACCGCTGCTTGTCCCGGCCGTTGCCACCAAAGGCGCCTACCGCAAACGCGCCACGCCGCAGCCCCCGTGCGTGCATCTCCGTGCCGACGCTGCCTCTCTGCCCTCCCGCACGCACTCGACCGACCGACATGCACTGCGCCGACGGCCTCGACAACACAGTCTCTGGCTCCGCACTGCGTCTTCCGGTACGCGCGCTGAAACACGTATGTACTCGTTACCAGCGATGGCGAGGCACGACACAATCTCTGACCAGAGCGTTTCTTATCGCCGCTAGTCTGCGCCACACGACACTAGTAGCACGTAGCGGGTCGGCAGGAACAGTTGCCATCTATATGTGGCGGGTCGGGAGAGGTACTAGTCAGTCGACAGTATTAGCGAGTAGACGATTGTACTGAGCGGGCGGCGGCGTGCTCTTCTCGCGACTCTGGTCTCCGTTCGGGACGATGCATATTGTTATTACAGGTAAGGTAATGAAGCTGCATTGCGCAAATCTAATACTGTATGTCAATTGTAACTATTTTCTTCACAACAAAATGCCCCAATAATACTTTGTTTCCAAACTAACTTTTTTTAAAGTACAACCATTCATTTCCATTTAAAGAATATTTCCTACGCATTTCCTCCAACAATCAAAATTAAATGTGAGCCGGCATTCATTGCACGACGCTGTGTACAGGTATCTACAGTTAAGAGCACATATAGATGCAGTTTGTTTCTTCTCTTTTGTCTTTTTTGTTTTTGTTTTTTGACGTAACGATCTTTTGCTCTTTTTATTCTAATTTGTACGTACGCTGTTTGTTTAGATTTTTATTTATATTGGTAATGCCACGTAGCGCTCCGCGTGAAAATCACTGCCTGTGCTGTGTGCAGTCTGTGGCTAGTTTGCATTGTTGTCATGAACTGCTATAGCTGGATGTGAACAGCGCGTAGCGTTGCGCAGTTAGGGGTGAGCCGCCAGCACTGGTGCACGTGAGGACAGAGATGGCGGACTTTTCAAATTACATATATTATGACTGGTGATGATATTAAGGGTAAATACATTGTTTGTTGTTCTCTATGAAACATCTTTACTTTGCTAACTATCCCCATCGGTAGTTAGTGCCCTCCGTAGTTTGGAATCTCTTATTCAGCTGGCAGCAGTGGTGCTCGCTGTATTGCAGTAGTTCGAGTAATGAAGCTTTTTGTGAGGTAAGTGATTTCCGACAGGTGTACTTTAATGTTACTCAGGGCCATTCTTTTGCAGGGATCTTTGATAGTCAGATTGCGTTGCGCTCAAAATATTGTGTGTCAGTTTAAGCACAGTTTTGTATACATTGGTTGTTCAAAGGGGGACGTTTCAGAATACACAGGGCCGAAGGTCAGCCAGCGCTGCCCTTACAACGTTTATCGGGTTTTCAATTATGTCTGTTGAGATGTTCATGGTTCATTATTTCCATTCATCATATTATCGCGCGTTTCTCATCAATCTTCGTTCGTTCATTTTCTAGGGACGTTAACAACATTCTGGCACATTTTTTATCATCATTCACTCACTCACTTACTTAACGACTATTTGTGCGGGGAGGTTACACTTGGGTCCATTTCCATTTACATTCAATGTTGATAGACCCTTTTTTTTTTTGTTGTTGTTTTGTTGCTGGCAGGTTACAAAAGGCCTCATTTTACGTTGGTTGCAGCAGCGTTTTTCTCCTTCTTCTAGTGTTTTCCCCGCCCCCGCCCCTCCCGCATCCGTCGGTCTCACCACGTTCACTGACAGCCGCGTCTGCGGCTACACCACAACGGCCCCCTCCCGGCAACCCATTCGTTTTCTCTTCTTTTGCACAAAAACAACGCCGCACGCGCCAGCCGAGCGCAGCGCAAGCCACCCACACCGCGCCCCTCCCCGTCTTGTTTTCTTCGTTTGCCCCCTCCCATCTCCCGAATGCCATGCCATGCCATGCCAGCAGCGTTACGCGTGCCCCTCCCCTGTCCACACAACTACCGCGAAACGAACAGCCTTCCGGGCCACATGCAGGGCACGCCCACCGCCATTCCCGGACGCCACACACACACACACACACACACACACACACACACACACACACACACACACACAATGGCTTTGCACACGAACACAGACGGCACGGGCACTGTCGTACATTCTTCCTCAGAACCATCTCAACGAACGTTACGTTACATACACATCCGGGAAAGCAAAGAGCAACGCAACGCACAATTCAGCCGTCAAAGGTAACGTTCACCACGGCAGACACTTGCCGCCGCGCCGTTACACGCATTTCAGTGCGGCTACAATACACCTCCGACACGGGAACGTTCCGTTGCTCTACACTGCGTTTCTCCGTTTTGTTTGGTTTTTTTTTTTTTTTTTCCGTTTTCTCTCTCTCTCTCTCTCTCTCTCTCTCTCTCTCTCTCTCTATTTTTCTTTTTTTTCCCCTCTGTCCTTCCCTCCACCATTCTCTCCTCACGTTCTGCCCAGACATTCGACCGATCAGAGGTTCGTTCACCTTTCGGTAACCGTTCTCAGCGCGACGGTGTACCGACGGTATGACGGGTGTTCAAGACGTCCGGTGTACCGCGCCGATCGACAGTTTCCCAGAGGCGACGGATCGGACCACATCACCGACATACACACAAACACGTGTACGCACATTCGCCAAAGCGACCGTCGTCTTCTAGCGTCGCGCCTACTCTACTGTACTGCACTGGACACGCGAGCATGCATCTTCAATGACGACGTCGGTGTGCGTGCGTCGTACGCACACAAGCAGACACAGTCAGTCAGACACGACTATCGAAATCAGAGTCGGGGGAAAGGTACATATCATCGTGCGTGTCGCCCGTACAATGCAATACACAGTGGTGTCTCATTGCGCGTTCACATTTAAACGTCACTCACACGCCTCCACGCTGCATTTACAGACACATTTCACCCTCGCCATATATGGCGTGCAAACCGACCCGCAAACGGCCGTCTTTACACACTGACATTCCCACCAATCGCGTTTCGTTTCCACCCGTCACGTAACTAACCGGCACCTCCATCCAAAGGGCACATCACCGATCGCACTTCAACCCCCCCCCCCCCCCCCCTCGCAGACAACGAGTTGTGCGCACGTGCCTCCATTCCACGTCACACCGTGGCCGTACCCCGCAACACGCGACGCGCCCCCTAAACAATCAAATTATTCATCGCATCGGCCACCCCACCCCGTCGCGTCGCAACCAAAGCGGTAGCTATTGCCGCCGTCCACCCACTCACACACAAAACAAAACAAAAAAAAACAACAACAACAATTCCGCCCTTCCCGCAAAGGCCATTTGGTGGCCCTGAAAAGGGCCGTTTTGCCGCTCTCGCAACGGAGGATCTCCTTCCATTCCAGAGCCACCTCCTTACTTGGAGCTCGTGTACTTGGTCACCGCCTTCGTGCCCTCGCTCACGGCGTGCTTGGCCAGCTCGCCAGGCAGCAACAGCCGCACAGCGGTCTGGATCTCGCGGGACGTGATGGTCGAGCGCTTGTTGTAGTGCGCCAGGCGAGACGCCTCGGCCGCGATGCGCTCGAAAATGTCGTTCACGAAGCTGTTCATGATGCTCATCGCCTTCGACGAGATGCCCGTGTCAGGGTGCACCTGCTTCAGCACCTTGTAGATGTAGATGGCATAGCTCTCCTTCCTCTTGCGCTTCTTCTTCTTGTCGCCCTTCGAAATGTTCTTCTGAGCCTTGCCAGCCTTCTTGGCGGCCTTCCCGCTAGTCTTGGGCGGCATCTCAAACAAGAACGTGAACGTACGGCAGCAACACCAGCAGCAAGCGCTCCGCTCTAGTCAGCGTCTCCCCACACAGTGGCACCCAGCGCGCCCCGCCGCCGCACCTTTACCAGCTCGCCCCGTTGCGGCCGCCGACCAATGGGCCGCGAGCGCAACCGGCCGCCGCACCCGAGAGCATAAAGGACCCCCACCCCTGGCGGCGCCGCCACTCCGCTGCTCGACTCGCTGCGGCTCGCACCGTCGTTCGTCTCGTCTCGTTTTTTACACCACAGCGCATCGCCATGTCCGGACGCGGAAAGGGAGGCAAAGTCAAGGGCAAGTCAAAGTCCCGCTCAAGCAGGGCCGGGCTCCAGTTCCCGGTCGGCAGAATCCACCGCCTCCTGCGCAAGGGAAACTACGCCGAGCGCGTCGGCGCCGGGGCGCCCGTCTACCTCGCCGCCGTCATGGAGTACCTCGCGGCTGAGGTGCTCGAGCTGGCCGGAAACGCGGCCCGCGACAACAAGAAGACGCGCATCATCCCGCGCCACCTGCAGCTTGCCATCCGCAACGACGAGGAGCTCAACAAGCTCCTGTCGGGCGTCACCATCGCACAGGGTGGTGTCCTGCCCAACATCCAGGCCGTCCTGCTGCCAAAGAAGACCGAGAAGAAGGCCTAAACAGAGAGGCCAGGCAATCGGCACGCGGACCCGCCGCCCAGCAGCGCTGCGTGCTCCCCTGCACGCAACGCGCTTTGCCGGCCCGGCTCGGCTCACAACAATCGGCCCTTTTCAGGGCCACCACACAAACCTACGTCCAAAGCAAAATTTCAGTCGTCCTCGCCGCGCTTTGCTTTACTTTACTTTAACTTCACTTCCACAGCCGCCGCCGGCAACAAGACCATACCAACTGCTACGATTGCAGGGGGAGATATTCTGCGAGGTACCTCGGTGTCACGCCTGACATCGAAGTGTCACATAGGGCAACTTGGCACAAACGCTCACGCCAGGATGCAGATCCTGTACCCCTGTTCCCTCGACCCCGCAACAGGGGTAGCGATACTGGAAATATGCGCGCCCTCTATGGGGCTATGCAGCCAGGTCGACGATGCATCGCCTACAGAAGGGTCCAAAGCAGAGCGCTCTACGACGGGCCTTACACGTCCCCGCGGCAGACCTGCCTACAACCACCCACAACACGATTCCGCGCCCTGGCAGAAGCGTTCTACGCCACCGCGCGGAATTCCGAAAATGACTATTACGTCTTGACCCTTGGGCAATATGAACACCACAGGGACAGATGTGCAAGACCCGAGTCGCTACTCCAGCAGTAGCACAAACAGAACACATAATCACTCTCAACAAACAGCAACGTCCGAAAAAGCACACTACCAAAGATAAGAACAACACACAGAAAAGAGGAGCAAATGTCCACAGGCGACAATAACCTCCACCAACTCCCCCTCTAACGGTAGAGGACTTAAAAGAGAGAACTACAAGAAGAGCCGCCGCCATCTTGTCGTCCACAGCCCGTGTGGCCCAACACACACACACACACACATTTCTCTTGTTTTGTTTCGTTTGCCTCAAGCACCTCCACGCACGCACAGTCGCCTTCCAAACGACAACGACAGCAATAATCACCACTGTTCAACGAGCGCGTCGACACACCGCCCTCCACTCCCGCGCGCCCCATACAAACGAAACAGCTGATCCGGCCGCCTATGGGCACGCCTTGCCTCGGCAACTCCAACGCCGCCGCAAACACACAGCCAAAACCACGCAAATATTCACCGCCTCTCGCACAACAACACACAGCCCGGCGTCTCCATCGATCGATAAACAAAACAAACACACAACGCCCTCTCTCGCACACACACACACACACACAGCCACAAGACCCGCTTCCTTTCCTTTCTCCCAGTCACGTCACGTCACGTCAGTCAAACGCAAACGAAATGAAGAATGAAAGAAAGAAGGCAGGCAGGCAACACACGCAGCAACAACACAGACTCTTTCGCACTTTTCAATTTCCGAACAGTGTGGTGGCCCTGAAAAGGGCCGTTTTCGTCTCTCCCACGGCCGCGGGAAGGCCAACGCGGCACAGCACACCGGCTGCGACGCGCCTAACCGCCGAAACCGTACAGGGTGCGCCCCTGCCTCTTCAGGGCGTACACCACGTCCATGGCCGTCACAGTCTTGCGCTTGGCGTGCTCAGTGTACGTCACCGCGTCGCGGATCACGTTCTCCAGGAACACCTTCAGCACTCCGCGGGTCTCCTCGTAGATCAGACCAGAGATGCGCTTCACGCCGCCCCTGCGAGCCAGGCGGCGGATCGCGGGCTTCGTGATGCCCTGGATGTTGTCGCGCAACACCTTGCGGTGCCGCTTGGCGCCACCCTTGCCGAGCCCCTTTCCTCCCTTGCCGCGGCCAGTCATCTCTTCTAAATCCTCAAAAAAGCTCAAGGCAAGCAAAACGTCTGCTGCAGCGGCTGGCTCCTCACCCGGCGCTAGCGAGTCGGCTACGGTCTGCGCCCGGCGCACGCGCCAGCCCCCCTATATAGACTCTGGCCCGCCCTCCCCCCACCACGCGCAACCGAGGGCATATAAGCGCACCACGGTGGCTGGCGCGCGCCCGTGTCGTCAAGGCAGCACCCGACGCAGCACCTCGCTCGCCTCCACGCCGCTCCGCTACCGCTATGGCCCGCACAAAGCAAACGGCCCGCAAGTCCACCGGCGGAAAGGCGCCGCGCAAACAGCTCGCCACCAAGGCGGCGAGGAAGAGCGCGCCCGCCACCGGCGGCGTCAAGAAGCCCCACCGCTACAGGCCGGGCACCGTCGCCCTGCGAGAAATCAGGCGCTACCAGAAGAGCACAGAGCTGCTCATCCGCAAGCTGCCATTCCAGCGCCTAGTGCGCGAGATCGCCCAGGACTTCAAGACCGACCTGCGCTTCCAGAGCTCCGCGGTCATGGCCCTGCAGGAGGCCAGCGAGGCCTACCTCGTCGGCCTCTTCGAAGACACCAACCTGTGCGCAATCCACGCCAAGCGCGTCACCATCATGCCCAAGGACATCCAGCTCGCGCGCCGCATCCGCGGCGAGCGCGCCTAAACACCGCGCCAGCCGCTGGGCACCGCCCGCGCACGCAACAAACAAAACGGCCCTTTTAAGGGCCACTAACATCACTCCGTCGCGAGCAAACTTTGTCGGTCGCCTCTCGCCCCACAACCACAGAACCAAAGACAAAACACCACTTCCACTTCCCGTCCGTCCGCCACAGCCGCTCTCCTCTGCCAGCTTGCTGGCGCGCGCAACAATCAACAACATCATCCCCTCCCCGGCGCGGCGCTCAAAGCGCACAATAACCCATCGGCCGACGCCGTCAACCACACGGCCGGCCGCCGCTTCGTTTCGAAAACAAAAACAAACAAAAAGCCAGGCACGTCCAACGCCACCGACCCTTTCCACATCTCAACGTCCCCCGCCCCCGTTGCAAGAACACACACACACAAGACAAGACACATCCGAGAAGACGGCAGGCAGGCAAACCAAAGTATTCAAACAACATGACACAAAACCAACCGTCGGCCGGCCGCGACCAAAAACGGCGACAATCAACCGCTACCGCCGCCCGCACCCGCCACCGACCCCCCGCAATCCAACCACAACGGCACGCAAACAGTATCCACACACGGGCATACAGAAACGCCAGACGACACAACCACACCGCAACACAAACACGACAATCAAAACCTTCCAGACGTGCTTTGATGGCCCTGAGAAGGGCCGTTTTGGGCCGCGCGTCTGTTGCGCGCCACTAGACGACGGGGACGGGGGGTGCGGACGACGGAGTCAACCGCCAACCCTTCCTTTCCCATTCCTCTCTACTTCTTCTTCTTGGGCGAAGCCTTCGCCTTAGACGGCGTCGTCGCCTTCTTCGGGCGCGGCGCCTTCGGCTTCTTCGTCGGAACCTTGGCGGCCTTCTTCGCCTTCGACGGCGACTTGGCCTTGGCCGGCTTGGCAGCAGCCGCCTTCTTCGCACCGGCGGGAGCGGCCGACGCCGCAGACGCCTTCTTGGCGGCGCCCGCCTTCCGACCAGTCGCCGCCTTCACGCCACCAGCCTTCTTTGCGCCGGCCGCACGGGCGCCCTTCTTCTCCTTGCTGGCCGGAGCGGCGCGCTTCTTCTTGGCACCGCCAGCACGAGCCTTGCCGCCCTCAGCCGCCCCGCCGCCGGCGCCGGCAAGCTTGAAAGAGCCGGACGCGCCCTTCCCCTTCGTCTGCACCAGCTCGCCCGCCACCACGGCCGACTTGAGGTACTTCTTGATAAACGGCGCCAGCTTCTCCGCGTCCAGCTTGTAGTGCGCGGCAATGTACTTCTTGATCGCCTGCAGCGACGATCCGCCGCGCTCCTTCAGACTCTTGATGGCGGCCGTCACCATCTCAGAGGTGCGCGGGTGCGCAGGCTTGGCGCGCGGCTTCTTCGCAGACGACGCAGACTTTGCCTTCTTCGTAGTGCCGGTGGCGGCGGGTGCCGCAGCAGTCTCGTTCGTAGCCGCCTGATCTGCCATTTCGACGACGCGCGTTAACACACAACACAGCGAGCAGCGAGAGCGAGAGGAGACACGCAGCGAGCGGAGCGCACAGCAGAGGAATAGCCGCCTCGCGCCACAGGCCCAGCCAGTGTCGCGGGCGGGCGCGGACGGCCGAGAGAGCGGCCGCCACTCTGCGCGCCGCCGCGCCGCGCCTCCCGCGCTTGCTACCGCCCAACGTCCGACAGCCTGTGCGGAGCAGCCCCACACCTGCGCCACAACCACCCGCGCCTTTCAAACCACCGAGGATGGGGCTACACACAGCCACACCACAGTCGCCAACCAGTCGCCACGGCAGCGCCGCAAACCACGGCCAAACTGCAGCCACCGCGCGCTACAGCCTGGGTCGGCCCGCCGAGAATCGCCGCCCACGCCCAAATGCCGCCCCCACAGCCCCAGCCGGCGACCGGCCACAATGGCCAAACCTTCGGCAAAAGCCCCACACCGTCGCCGCGGCAGCCCGGCCAGCGCGGCCGGCGCCACAGCCACACAAGCGGAGGCGTGCGGCGATGACGGCCGTGCAAACGCACCTCCGCCGCCCCATCGCCCTCCCACCGTTTCCCGATCGGCCCGCAGCCGTCGGGCCACGTCCTCCTCCTCTCGCCCGCCAACATTCACAGCCCTTTCGTTCGTTTCCCAACAATTTCAATTGTGCCCGCCGCAAAAACGGGCGCCGCCTGCAAAGCAAAGCAACGCAACATGCTCCGCCGGAGCGCCCCTCGCCGCTTACGAGCCAACCCCTCGCCCGAGGCAAACCGAAATCCGCAACTACAGACCAACCCAATCTGCCGTCAGCACACACGACAGCCAACATCATCACGCGTTACGAGTTAGACATTAGGTTCACACGTCTCGGTTAGGTTCGGTGGACGTGGGTTAGGTTAAGGGCACTTGGGTTAGGTTAAGCATTCAAAACACACGTCAGGCGTCAGAGGTTAGGTTAGGTTACGTTACATTAAGGTTAGGTTAGGGGCACTTGGGTTAGGTTAAGCGTCGGTGTTAGGTTAAGCGTCAAACTTAGGTTAAGCATTCAAACACACGTCGGGCGTCCGAGGTTAGGTTAGGTTAGGTTAGGTTAGGTTAAGGCCACTTGGGTTAGGTTAAGCCTCAAACTTAGGTTAAGCATTCAAACACACGTCGGGCGTCAGGTGGCCGCAGCAGCCGCACCTACCTACCCACCCACCTCACGGCCGGACAGCTTGGCTTACTTGGCGCTGAGGCTGACCTCACCTCACCGCACCTCACCTCACCTCACCTCACCTCACGCTACGCAACGCTACAGGTTCGGTTCGGTTCGGTTCGCTCAGCTTAGGCTTAGAGCTTAAGCGCCGAGGTCGGATTACGTTGGTTCACCTTCGGGCGCCACACTTTGGGTGTAAAGGTCGCGTCGGGTCGTCGGCACGCCGCAAAAACAAAAGCGAAGCCACAGACAACGCCGACAAACGGGCGGGCAGCACGACCACGACCAGATACCGAGACACACGGACCCCCCACCGGCCAAAGGGCACCAAACAACAAACCAGAGCACCACGTGTCGACCAGAGCAACCCGCCGCTCACGCGACGTGGCTGGCACCGAAGGGCCGCCGCAACTGCGCTTTCCGCGCCGGGCCGGATGCACGTGCGGCAACACCACCACCGCACACAGCCGCTGTTCAACATCAACCAACAACACGCCGCGGTCGCAGCCTCAGCGCCAGCACACGTTTGCACCACCATTCACACGCACCGCACAAACAGCTGTCGCCGACAACACAAAACACACCGCAACGACGCCGCCGCCTCTACTTGTGCCGGCCGGCCACCCACCCCACCGACGGCGCACCTGTCGGCAGTCGGCAGTCGACACGGCAAACGCACACCGCCACTTCGCTCGCGCGCACGCCACCAACCAGTCGTCGTCTCAAACATAGGGCAGGCAACAAATCGCCTCGCACGAACCGTCCACAAAACTATCAAAGCACAGCCTCTGGCTAACGGCCACGACGCAGCGGCACCGCTGCTCCTTTCCCCGCCCCACTCGATTCACAAAGTCACGCGACACCGCCAACGACGGCCTCGCTTCCCGCAACCGACACCTTTCCGCCACTACGCACAGCCGCACCCGACGCCCGTGGCAACGACACAACTACTGCACTATCCACCGCCGCCTCCCCCTTCCCGTCGTACGTACACACACACACACACACACACAGCCAGCCAGCCAGCCAAAACCACACCAACGACCCAAACATGCACGTGCAACGGCACACCCCAACCAGTCAACGTCGACAACCACACGCACGGCTCGAAACCGGCGCCCTTCCACGTTGCCATCAAGCTACACACAAGACACAAGGAACCAACAACAGCAAGCCTGCCCGCCCGCCCCACTCTCACGCCGCAAAAAGCACACCGAAACCGCCAAACGCACATTCCCATCGCACCGACACCGACCGGCTCGCTACCACCACACACACCTCTCGGCAGCCGTTTCGCAAACATGACACGGCGCGACATGACATCACGACCAACTCTCCTCTCCCGACGCCTTCGGCCGGAGCACAACGCCGCCAATTCGCCACACACACACAGTCGACAGGCGCCCGCCCTCCCTGCACGACGCCGCGCAGCAAACGCGCCCGCAAACACATACCTCTCCTCTCTCTCGGCCGCCCGACGCGCCAACCGCCACACCGCCAGCCACTCGCAATTGTGCACTGCCGCCAGCCACACGTCCAACACGCCGCGCCGCCTCCGGCCACCCGCCAGGGGGCGCTCACGTCCGCGACAACAGCGCGGCCCGCCGGGCCAAACCGAACCGAGCCGCCCGCCGCTGCTCTGCACATCTTCCTGCGCGCATCAACAAAACGAGGCAAGCGAGCACACCCCGTCACAACGCCACATCACGCAAATGCCGTGCCGACCTCTTGTGTCTACCGCCTAAATTGCACCCACTCACCAGCCGCCCCTTCTTCTTCCTACCTATCTATCTATCTATCTATCTATCTGTGCGTCTGTGTCGGTCCGCGCGTGACGCCTCTCTCTCAACATCCGCCGTCGCCGTCGCCGTCCCCGTCCCCGTTTCCGCCCCAATGCCATCGTCGCGCCGCCGCCTCCTCCTCCTCCTCCTCCGCCCCTGTCCGGCCCGCACCACACCATACACCGCTGCTTGTCCCGGCCGTTGCCACCAAAGGCGCCTACCGCAAACGCGCCACGCCGCAGCCCCCGTGCGTGCATCTCCGTGCCGACGCTGCCTCTCTGCCCTCCCGCACGCACTCGACCGACCGACATGCACTGCGCCGACGGCCTCGACAACACAGTCTCTGGCTCCGCACTGCGTCTTCCGGTACGCGCGCTGAAACACGTATGTACTCGTTACCAGCGATGGCGAGGCACGACACAATCTTCTGACCAGAGCGTTTCTTATCGCCGCTAGTCTGCGCCACACGACACTAGTAGCACGTAGCGGGTCGGCAGGAACAGTTGCCATCTATATGTGGCGGGTCGGGAGAGGTACTAGTCAGTCGACAGTATTAGCGAGTAGACGATTGTACTGAGCGGGCGGCGGCGTGCTCTTCTCGCGACTCTGGTCTCCGTTCGGGACGATGCATATTGTTATTACAGGTAAGGTAATGAAGCTGCATTGCGCAAATCTAATACTGTATGTCAATTGTAACTATTTTCTTCACAACAAAATGCCCCAATAATACTTTGTTTCCAAACTAACTTTTTTTAAAGTACAACCATTCATTTCCATTTAAAGAATATTTCCTACGCATTTCCTCCAACAATCAAAATTAAATGTGAGCCGGCATTCATTGCACGACGCTGTGTACAGGTATCTACAGTTAAGAGCACATATAGATGCAGTTTGTTTCTTCTCTTTTGTCTTTTTTGTTTTTGTTTTTTGACGTAACGATCTTTTGCTCTTTTTATTCTAATTTGTACGTACGCTGTTTGTTTAGATTTTTATTTATATTGGTAATGCCACGTAGCGCTCCGCGTGAAAATCACTGCCTGTGCTGTGTGCAGTCTGTGGCTAGTTTGCATTGTTGTCATGAACTGCTATAGCTGGATGTGAACAGCGCGTAGCGTTGCGCAGTTAGGGGTGAGCCGCCAGCACTGGTGCACGTGAGGACAGAGATGGCGGACTTTTCAAATTACATATATTATGACTGGTGATGATATTAAGGGTAAATACATTGTTTGTTGTTCTCTATGAAACATCTTTACTTTGCTAACTATCCCCATCGGTAGTTAGTGCCCTCCGTAGTTTGGAATCTCTTATTCAGCTGGCAGCAGTGGTGCTCGCTGTATTGCAGTAGTTCGAGTAATGAAGCTTTTTGTGAGGTAAGTGATTTCCGACAGGTGTACTTTAATGTTACTCAGGGCCATTCTTTTGCAGGGATCTTTGATAGTCAGATTGCGTTGCGCTCAAAATATTGTGTGTCAGTTTAAGCACAGTTTTGTATACATTGGTTGTTCAAAGGGGGACGTTTCAGAATACACAGGGCCGAAGGTCAGCCAGCGCTGCCCTTACAACGTTTATCGGGTTTTCAATTATGTCTGTTGAGATGTTCATGGTTCATTATTTCCATTCATCATATTATCGCGCGTTTCTCATCAATCTTCGTTCGTTCATTTTCTAGGGACGTTAACAACATTCTGGCACATTTTTTATCATCATTCACTCACTCACTTACTTAACGACTATTTGTGCGGGGAGGTTACACTTGGGTCCATTTCCATTTACATTCAATGTTGATAGACCCTTTTTTTTTTTGTTGTTGTTTTGTTGCTGGCAGGTTACAAAAGGCCTCATTTTACGTTGGTTGCAGCAGCGTTTTTCTCCTTCTTCTAGTGTTTTCCCCGCCCCCGCCCCTCCCGCATCCGTCGGTCTCACCACGTTCACTGACAGCCGCGTCTGCGGCTACACCACAACGGCCCCCTCCCGGCAACCCATTCGTTTTCTCTTCTTTTGCACAAAAACAACGCCGCACGCGCCAGCCGAGCGCAGCGCAAGCCACCCACACCGCGCCCCTCCCCGTCTTGTTTTCTTCGTTTGCCCCCTCCCATCTCCCGAATGCCATGCCATGCCATGCCAGCAGCGTTACGCGTGCCCCTCCCCTGTCCACACAACTACCGCGAAACGAACAGCCTTCCGGGCCACATGCAGGGCACGCCCACCGCCATTCCCGGACGCCACACACACACACACACACACACACACACACACACACACACACACACACACACAATGGCTTTGCACACGAACACAGACGGCACGGGCACTGTCGTACATTCTTCCTCAGAACCATCTCAACGAACGTTACGTTACATACACATCCGGGAAAGCAAAGAGCAACGCAACGCACAATTCAGCCGTCAAAGGTAACGTTCACCACGGCAGACACTTGCCGCCGCGCCGTTACACGCATTTCAGTGCGGCTACAATACACCTCCGACACGGGAACGTTCCGTTGCTCTACACTGCGTTTCTCCGTTTTGTTTGGTTTTTTTTTTTTTTTTTCCGTTTTCTCTCTCTCTCTCTCTCTCTCTCTCTCTCTCTCTCTCTCTATTTTTCTTTTTTTTCCCCTCTGTCCTTCCCTCCACCATTCTCTCCTCACGTTCTGCCCAGACATTCGACCGATCAGAGGTTCGTTCACCTTTCGGTAACCGTTCTCAGCGCGACGGTGTACCGACGGTATGACGGGTGTTCAAGACGTCCGGTGTACCGCGCCGATCGACAGTTTCCCAGAGGCGACGGATCGGACCACATCACCGACATACACACAAACACGTGTACGCACATTCGCCAAAGCGACCGTCGTCTTCTAGCGTCGCGCCTACTCTACTGTACTGCACTGGACACGCGAGCATGCATCTTCAATGACGACGTCGGTGTGCGTGCGTCGTACGCACACAAGCAGACACAGTCAGTCAGACACGACTATCGAAATCAGAGTCGGGGGAAAGGTACATATCATCGTGCGTGTCGCCCGTACAATGCAATACACAGTGGTGTCTCATTGCGCGTTCACATTTAAACGTCACTCACACGCCTCCACGCTGCATTTACAGACACATTTCACCCTCGCCATATATGGCGTGCAAACCGACCCGCAAACGGCCGTCTTTACACACTGACATTCCCACCAATCGCGTTTCGTTTCCACCCGTCACGTAACTAACCGGCACCTCCATCCAAAGGGCACATCACCGATCGCACTTCAACCCCCCCCCCCCCCCCCCTCGCAGACAACGAGTTGTGCGCACGTGCCTCCATTCCACGTCACACCGTGGCCGTACCCCGCAACACGCGACGCGCCCCCTAAACAATCAAATTATTCATCGCATCGGCCACCCCACCCCGTCGCGTCGCAACCAAAGCGGTAGCTATTGCCGCCGTCCACCCACTCACACACAAAACAAAACAAAAAAAAACAACAACAACAATTCCGCCCTTCCCGCAAAGGCCATTTGGTGGCCCTGAAAAGGGCCGTTTTGCCGCTCTCGCAACGGAGGATCTCCTTCCATTCCAGAGCCACCTCCTTACTTGGAGCTCGTGTACTTGGTCACCGCCTTCGTGCCCTCGCTCACGGCGTGCTTGGCCAGCTCGCCAGGCAGCAACAGCCGCACAGCGGTCTGGATCTCGCGGGACGTGATGGTCGAGCGCTTGTTGTAGTGCGCCAGGCGAGACGCCTCGGCCGCGATGCGCTCGAAAATGTCGTTCACGAAGCTGTTCATGATGCTCATCGCCTTCGACGAGATGCCCGTGTCAGGGTGCACCTGCTTCAGCACCTTGTAGATGTAGATGGCATAGCTCTCCTTCCTCTTGCGCTTCTTCTTCTTGTCGCCCTTCGAAATGTTCTTCTGAGCCTTGCCAGCCTTCTTGGCGGCCTTCCCGCTAGTCTTGGGCGGCATCTCAAACAAGAACGTGAACGTACGGCAGCAACACCAGCAGCAAGCGCTCCGCTCTAGTCAGCGTCTCCCCACACAGTGGCACCCAGCGCGCCCCGCCGCCGCACCTTTACCAGCTCGCCCCGTTGCGGCCGCCGACCAATGGGCCGCGAGCGCAACCGGCCGCCGCACCCGAGAGCATAAAGGACCCCCACCCCTGGCGGCGCCGCCACTCCGCTGCTCGACTCGCTGCGGCTCGCACCGTCGTTCGTCTCGTCTCGTTTTTTACACCACAGCGCATCGCCATGTCCGGACGCGGAAAGGGAGGCAAAGTCAAGGGCAAGTCAAAGTCCCGCTCAAGCAGGGCCGGGCTCCAGTTCCCGGTCGGCAGAATCCACCGCCTCCTGCGCAAGGGAAACTACGCCGAGCGCGTCGGCGCCGGGGCGCCCGTCTACCTCGCCGCCGTCATGGAGTACCTCGCGGCTGAGGTGCTCGAGCTGGCCGGAAACGCGGCCCGCGACAACAAGAAGACGCGCATCATCCCGCGCCACCTGCAGCTTGCCATCCGCAACGACGAGGAGCTCAACAAGCTCCTGTCGGGCGTCACCATCGCACAGGGTGGTGTCCTGCCCAACATCCAGGCCGTCCTGCTGCCAAAGAAGACCGAGAAGAAGGCCTAAACAGAGAGGCCAGGCAATCGGCACGCGGACCCGCCGCCCAGCAGCGCTGCGTGCTCCCCTGCACGCAACGCGCTTTGCCGGCCCGGCTCGGCTCACAACAATCGGCCCTTTTCAGGGCCACCACACAAACCTACGTCCAAAGCAAAATTTCAGTCGTCCTCGCCGCGCTTTGCTTTACTTTACTTTAACTTCACTTCCACAGCCGCCGCCGGCAACAAGACCATACCAACTGCTACGATTGCAGGGGGAGATATTCTGCGAGGTACCTCGGTGTCACGCCTGACATCGAAGTGTCACATAGGGCAACTTGGCACAAACGCTCACGCCAGGATGCAGATCCTGTACCCCTGTTCCCTCGACCCCGCAACAGGGGTAGCGATACTGGAAATATGCGCGCCCTCTATGGGGCTATGCAGCCAGGTCGACGATGCATCGCCTACAGAAGGGTCCAAAGCAGAGCGCTCTACGACGGGCCTTACACGTCCCCGCGGCAGACCTGCCTACAACCACCCACAACACGATTCCGCGCCCTGGCAGAAGCGTTCTACGCCACCGCGCGGAATTCCGAAAATGACTATTACGTCTTGACCCTTGGGCAATATGAACACCACAGGGACAGATGTGCAAGACCCGAGTCGCTACTCCAGCAGTAGCACAAACAGAACACATAATCACTCTCAACAAACAGCAACGTCCGAAAAAGCACACTACCAAAGATAAGAACAACACACAGAAAAGAGGAGCAAATGTCCACAGGCGACAATAACCTCCACCAACTCCCCCTCTAACGGTAGAGGACTTAAAAGAGAGAACTACAAGAAGAGCCGCCGCCATCTTGTCGTCCACAGCCCGTGTGGCCCAACACACACACACACACACATTTCTCTTGTTTTGTTTCGTTTGCCTCAAGCACCTCCACGCACGCACAGTCGCCTTCCAAACGACAACGACAGCAATAATCACCACTGTTCAACGAGCGCGTCGACACACCGCCCTCCACTCCCGCGCGCCCCATACAAACGAAACAGCTGATCCGGCCGCCTATGGGCACGCCTTGCCTCGGCAACTCCAACGCCGCCGCAAACACACAGCCAAAACCACGCAAATATTCACCGCCTCTCGCACAACAACACACAGCCCGGCGTCTCCATCGATCGATAAACAAAACAAACACACAACGCCCTCTCTCGCACACACACACACACACACAGCCACAAGACCCGCTTCCTTTCCTTTCTCCCAGTCACGTCACGTCACGTCAGTCAAACGCAAACGAAATGAAGAATGAAAGAAAGAAGGCAGGCAGGCAACACACGCAGCAACAACACAGACTCTTTCGCACTTTTCAATTTCCGAACAGTGTGGTGGCCCTGAAAAGGGCCGTTTTCGTCTCTCCCACGGCCGCGGGAAGGCCAACGCGGCACAGCACACCGGCTGCGACGCGCCTAACCGCCGAAACCGTACAGGGTGCGCCCCTGCCTCTTCAGGGCGTACACCACGTCCATGGCCGTCACAGTCTTGCGCTTGGCGTGCTCAGTGTACGTCACCGCGTCGCGGATCACGTTCTCCAGGAACACCTTCAGCACTCCGCGGGTCTCCTCGTAGATCAGACCAGAGATGCGCTTCACGCCGCCCCTGCGAGCCAGGCGGCGGATCGCGGGCTTCGTGATGCCCTGGATGTTGTCGCGCAACACCTTGCGGTGCCGCTTGGCGCCACCCTTGCCGAGCCCCTTTCCTCCCTTGCCGCGGCCAGTCATCTCTTCTAAATCCTCAAAAAAGCTCAAGGCAAGCAAAACGTCTGCTGCAGCGGCTGGCTCCTCACCCGGCGCTAGCGAGTCGGCTACGGTCTGCGCCCGGCGCACGCGCCAGCCCCCCTATATAGACTCTGGCCCGCCCTCCCCCCACCACGCGCAACCGAGGGCATATAAGCGCACCACGGTGGCTGGCGCGCGCCCGTGTCGTCAAGGCAGCACCCGACGCAGCACCTCGCTCGCCTCCACGCCGCTCCGCTACCGCTATGGCCCGCACAAAGCAAACGGCCCGCAAGTCCACCGGCGGAAAGGCGCCGCGCAAACAGCTCGCCACCAAGGCGGCGAGGAAGAGCGCGCCCGCCACCGGCGGCGTCAAGAAGCCCCACCGCTACAGGCCGGGCACCGTCGCCCTGCGAGAAATCAGGCGCTACCAGAAGAGCACAGAGCTGCTCATCCGCAAGCTGCCATTCCAGCGCCTAGTGCGCGAGATCGCCCAGGACTTCAAGACCGACCTGCGCTTCCAGAGCTCCGCGGTCATGGCCCTGCAGGAGGCCAGCGAGGCCTACCTCGTCGGCCTCTTCGAAGACACCAACCTGTGCGCAATCCACGCCAAGCGCGTCACCATCATGCCCAAGGACATCCAGCTCGCGCGCCGCATCCGCGGCGAGCGCGCCTAAACACCGCGCCAGCCGCTGGGCACCGCCCGCGCACGCAACAAACAAAACGGCCCTTTTAAGGGCCACTAACATCACTCCGTCGCGAGCAAACTTTGTCGGTCGCCTCTCGCCCCACAACCACAGAACCAAAGACAAAACACCACTTCCACTTCCCGTCCGTCCGCCACAGCCGCTCTCCTCTGCCAGCTTGCTGGCGCGCGCAACAATCAACAACATCATCCCCTCCCCGGCGCGGCGCTCAAAGCGCACAATAACCCATCGGCCGACGCCGTCAACCACACGGCCGGCCGCCGCTTCGTTTCGAAAACAAAAACAAACAAAAAGCCAGGCACGTCCAACGCCACCGACCCTTTCCACATCTCAACGTCCCCCGCCCCCGTTGCAAGAACACACACACACAAGACAAGACACATCCGAGAAGACGGCAGGCAGGCAAACCAAAGTATTCAAACAACATGACACAAAACCAACCGTCGGCCGGCCGCGACCAAAAACGGCGACAATCAACCGCTACCGCCGCCCGCACCCGCCACCGACCCCCCGCAATCCAACCACAACGGCACGCAAACAGTATCCACACACGGGCATACAGAAACGCCAGACGACACAACCACACCGCAACACAAACACGACAATCAAAACCTTCCAGACGTGCTTTGATGGCCCTGAGAAGGGCCGTTTTGGGCCGCGCGTCTGTTGCGCGCCACTAGACGACGGGGACGGGGGGTGCGGACGACGGAGTCAACCGCCAACCCTTCCTTTCCCATTCCTCTCTACTTCTTCTTCTTGGGCGAAGCCTTCGCCTTAGACGGCGTCGTCGCCTTCTTCGGGCGCGGCGCCTTCGGCTTCTTCGTCGGAACCTTGGCGGCCTTCTTCGCCTTCGACGGCGACTTGGCCTTGGCCGGCTTGGCAGCAGCCGCCTTCTTCGCACCGGCGGGAGCGGCCGACGCCGCAGACGCCTTCTTGGCGGCGCCCGCCTTCCGACCAGTCGCCGCCTTCACGCCACCAGCCTTCTTTGCGCCGGCCGCACGGGCGCCCTTCTTCTCCTTGCTGGCCGGAGCGGCGCGCTTCTTCTTGGCACCGCCAGCACGAGCCTTGCCGCCCTCAGCCGCCCCGCCGCCGGCGCCGGCAAGCTTGAAAGAGCCGGACGCGCCCTTCCCCTTCGTCTGCACCAGCTCGCCCGCCACCACGGCCGACTTGAGGTACTTCTTGATAAACGGCGCCAGCTTCTCCGCGTCCAGCTTGTAGTGCGCGGCAATGTACTTCTTGATCGCCTGCAGCGACGATCCGCCGCGCTCCTTCAGACTCTTGATGGCGGCCGTCACCATCTCAGAGGTGCGCGGGTGCGCAGGCTTGGCGCGCGGCTTCTTCGCAGACGACGCAGACTTTGCCTTCTTCGTAGTGCCGGTGGCGGCGGGTGCCGCAGCAGTCTCGTTCGTAGCCGCCTGATCTGCCATTTCGACGACGCGCGTTAACACACAACACAGCGAGCAGCGAGAGCGAGAGGAGACACGCAGCGAGCGGAGCGCACAGCAGAGGAATAGCCGCCTCGCGCCATTTTTTTTTTTTTTTTTTTTTTTTTTTTTTTTTTTTTTTTTTTTTTTGTGTTGTGCGATGGCAAGGGTACTACCTCCGGAGGAGGTTGGCCCCTCAAGTGTGTGAGGTAGGTTTGCTCAGTGGGGACACCATTTATTTAACACAAATGGGACACCTTGTTTTCGTTGGTGAGCCTTTGGGCGCAGTATATCGGTCCTTTAGACCCACATTCTTGGTATTTTTATATTTTGTTGAATCTTCGTTGTTCTGATTGACCTGTTCTGTTGATTTATACCTCTCTTAGTTGTCTTGCAGGATGGAGAGTGGCACTCTTATCTTTTGCCAGTGGGCTGGTTGTACCGTTGCTAGATCCTGTAATTGTTGCGTGGTAGGTCTGAGCCTTTGAATTTTCTCGATTAGTCTTCTTGTTGTGGTGATGATTTGAGTGTCGACGGTTGGCATATTAAGTTCTTCATGTATGCGATTTGTTCTTGTCCACCATGGCGCATTAAGGATTAGCTTTAGGCATCTATTTTGCAATGTTTGTAGTGGTTTCCTATTTGTTCTGCTTGTTATGCCCCACGACGAGCAGCCGTAGAGCATCATGGGTATTACTATTGCTTTGTATATGTTTAGTTTAGTGCGTTGGAACATTTCCTTGCTGGCCAAGAGAGGGTAAATTGCATGAATAGTTCTTGATATTCGTAAACGTTTCTGTTCTATATGCTGCTTGAATAGCATTTTGTTGTCTATTGTCACTCCAAGGTATTTAACAGATGTTGTCCAAGGTATTCGTGTTCCGTGTAGCTCAATTTGGTCGTGGATCTGTGGTCGACGGCGTGTGAATAGTATGGCAACTGTCTTCTCCGGGTTTAGTTTGATTCTGTTTCGTTTGGCCCATTTTTCTGTGAGGTCCACTTGTTGTTGAAGTCTGCTTATTGTCGTTGTTAGTCGTCGGTGTGTTTCTAGGAGTGCCGTGTCGTCTGCAAATTGTGCTATTAGTGAAGTTTCAGTTTTTGGTATGTCGTTGACGTATACTGTGAATAGGGTCGGGGAAAGCACCGAACCCTGCGGTATTCCTTCCTGTAATGTTTTTTGATCTGATCGTTTGTTGTCAATCTGCACAAAACATCTTCGATCATGTAAGAAACTGTCGATGATTTTGATGTAACATTCGGGTATGTCCGTGTGGTCTTTTAATTTTGTAATGAGGTTATCTTTCCACACTTTGTCATATGCCTTTTCAACATCTAGGAATATTGCGGCTGTATATCGGGATAGGTTCATGTTTTTGGTGATGTGTTCAGTAATGCGTAGGATCTGGAGTTCTGCTGATAGTTTTTCTTGAAAAGCGAATTGTTCTTGACGGATAATGTTGCCGTCGAGTAAAGGTTGTCTGATTCTTGGTAGTAGGATTCGTTCTAAGAGCTTGGACATTGTAGGGAGTAAACTTATCGGTCTGTAGTTTTGCGGTTTCTTCAGGTCTTTTCCAGGTTTAGGTATCGGTACTATTTTTGAAATCTTCCATGCTTGAGGAAAGTAGTGGTTGATTAGGCAGGCGTTGATAATTCTGGTTAGCAGGACAAGAGGTTTTCTTGGCAGGTTCTGGAGATGAATGTTGGATATGAGGTCCGGTCCAGGAGCGGAATTTGTTCCAAGTCGGTTTATAATTGTTTTTATTTCAGCTGGAGTGGTTAGTTCTGGTAGATCGCGCGGAGGTGTCTGGCGTATATTCTGGGCTGTAGTCGTTACATGTTGCTGATATTGTAAAATGTCGGGTTGTTGGTTTTCAAGAGGATCTATTGTATTTTGTTGTTCATATGTGGCTGCGAAAAGTTCTGCCTGGCTAAAGGCGTCAAAGATGAGATTGTTGTTGTGTAGTAATGCCGGTTTGTGTTGTTTCGTGCGTCGCAGATTTTTAATTAGTTTCCAGTCGTCTGTATTTCGGAGTTGTAGAGTGCTCATGCGGTCTTCCCAGACTTCGGCTCTCCACTCCTGAACTCGATGATGGATTTGCTTTTTTAGTCTGTTTAACTCTCTTCTGTCTTCCGGATTTCGAGTGTGGAGCCAGCGGCGTCTAGCTGCGTTTTTAAGGTATTTTAGATCTTGTATGAGTGGTGGTAGCTTGTGAGTGTTTGGTTCGGGAAATATTGTAGTTGCAGAAGCTTTTTTATATGCTGTTTTAATTTTATCTGTTAACAATCCGATAGCTTCTTCTATTTGTTGTGTGGTGGTTAGGTCCAATGTGGGACGAATGTTGTTATTTAGCCATCTTTGAAACTGTTCCCAATTGATAATGGTTTTGTGTCGTGGGGGAGGCGGTTCAATTGCATTTCCGATGTGGCCGATTACTGGTAGGTGGTCAGATGTGAGGTCTTGCAGAGTTCGGAGATGTAGGTCAGGATCGAGGTTTTTGGTTATACAGATGTCCAGGACGTCGGGTTGCTGGCGGTGATTGAATGGGATGTGGGTGATGTCTTGAGGAGCGGAAATTACGGCGTTCAATCTTCCTTGTAGGTTGTAAATTGTGTTTCCACGTGCATTGTTCCGTCGTGAGTTCCATGCAGTGTTTTTAGCATTTAAATCGCCGGCCAGTAAAATTTTGTTGTTATTGTCGAAAATCTGCAGTAAGTCATTTTCTTCGAGTGTAACCCTGGGGCTGAGGTATGCAGCCACCAGGGTTATTTTTCCTTGTGTTGTTTCAATTTTTACTATTGTGGCTTCTAATGATGTCATCTGTGGCGTGATTTCCGGGTTGTGTCGAATATGAGATCGGATGAAGATGGCTGTTCCGCCTCCCTGTCGGTTTGTTCTGTCTGTACGGTGGCATACCATATTACGAAGTTTGAATGATTGTGATGGGCGTAAATGAGTTTCAGTGACGAATAGTATGTCGATCTTGTTGTCTTCAATAAACTCGTTTAGTAAGTCTGCTTTGTTGTGAATCCCTGCTGCATTAAAATTACAAAATCGGAGGTTTTGGTTCCTGGTGGGTCTAATTTCCATTGTCGGTTGCAAAGAATTTCGTGATTCCACCGACAATTGCCATTACTTTAGACACTAAGTCTGGTGCTGTCATGAATTCTTGAAATGTGGTGGTAATGATTGAAATGATGTTGGTGCGTTGTGAGTTTTTCCAGAAGTTTGTTATTTGGTTTAGGAAGTCGAGAAAGGAAGCAGGTCCGGTTGATTGGCTAGAGGTTGAATTTGCTGTCTGATGAGGCTGGGTGGTTGAAGATGATTCCTGATGTGTCTGTAGATTAGCCCATGTTCTTCGTCCTCTGCGGCTAGCTTCGGCTGGAGTTGGCATCGGTGTTTGTTTTATGGCTGGTTGAATTGTTGCTACTGCAGGAGTGGTGGTTCTTGGTCGTTGTGCGTTGTAAATTCGGATTGCTTTCTGGAACTCTTCGCAGCCGCGAAAAGATGCGGGGTGGCCGTCTTGTTTGCAATTTACGCAATGTGAGGTGGCGTTAATTGGGAGGCTACAGTCTCGTGCTCTATGTGCCCCACCGCAGCGGACACAGCGAGTAGGCATGGAGCAATAGTTTGCTGTGTGGAAGAATCCCTGGCACTTCTTACATTGCGGTGGGCCGTCTTTGTTTTGGTATGACTCGACTGTTACTTTTGTGTCAAGGATGTATCGGACGTGGTAGATGGCGTCATTTTCTGGTTTGCGATCAAGCGTTACACAGAATACATCCATGGGTCTGAGTTGTTTCGTGTTGTTGTCTCTTTTCTTGTATTGGTGGACGTTGCGTGGCCTAAAGCTGAGGTCTCGTAAGTCTTTTTCTACTTCAGCTTCTGTGATTGTTTCTGGTAATCCTTTGATTACTACTTTTAAATGTCGTTCTTCCTGTGGTTGATGCGTGAAGTTGGCAATGTTGTGGTGCTGGAAAAAGTCGAGTGCCGTCCTTTGGTCTTTCAATGAATCAAAATGATACTTGATAGTGTCTCCTCTGTAGATCACCTGTATTGGCCCGTCCATGTGTTTTTTCAGTGCGGCATTGAGCGTGAGGTAATGTCCTTTGTATTGAATAGTGATAGGCGGGATTCTTGGTTTTCTGGGCGTAGCTTGAGGAGCAGTTGATGATGATGATGGAGTTGGATGGGTTGCAGGTGCTGGATTTACATTACTTCGTTGAGGTGGAGGTGAGAGAGGTTCGAATCTGTTTTCTGTCTGGATGGAGAATTGTTTGTGCGGTGCTGTGTCATCTTCTGTGTTCTTTCTCTTCGCTGTTTTACGTGGGGGCGGGGTTTGGAATTGCCCTTCCCCATCGTCTTGTTCCATCTCTTCTGTTTCGGATATTTCAGATCCAGAAGAGCGGTAATATTGTGAATAGTTGTCGTCATATGTTTGATTGGTGTCTTCATTGGTGTCGCCATTTGCTGAGTTTGAATCTGTGTCCGGACGTGGTGCGTCGTGATTGGTTGGTTTGTCGTTACAGAGAGTCGCCATGTTGCTGTCTACTTGTGCCTGTTGTAATTTTTGAATCTGATGTCTGAGTGCTTGTTCCATCTCTGTTTCTTGTGTGGTGTTTGTATTTGGCTCAGACCTACCCGCGTGATCTGCCTCAGCCCTAGTACTAAGTCTTTGCCTCGAAGGCCGCGGACGTACAGCGCGCGGGGGGCCGGCCTGCTCTCGGTCGGGCCCCCGTGTCTGAGGCCCTGGGTCTTCATCATTCCCTGGACTACTCATTCCTAGCCCCGGCTATTCCAGGGACGTTCTCCTGTTCCTATTGCGCCCTGTCACCCTGACAACACGACAATTTCGCGCTACGATCACAAGGTGCGAAGTAATAACGCCGCCCCTTAGTGAACGTCACACAGCGACCGCTGCTCGGAGACCGATGCCTCGCGCACTGCACTGCACTTGTCCATACGGGTCCACCCTGACCCGTGTTGGGAGCAGTCTAAGCATACACTGCTGTTCCTGCATATTCCTGATTCTGGGGAGTGGCTTCCTCACGTTATGGATTGGCCTGAGGTGTTTACTATGGGTGGTTCTCCGCTCTCTGCCACGAGATATTAATCTCGTAGCAGGTCAGGCCAACGCGTGGTTGGCCTGTGGTGAAGAGGGTGGCCCAAGTCCCTTATGAGCCTATTGTCGGACTGCACAGTCCGCTCATAGAACAGGCGCGCCGATTGCTTAAATCGGTCGCGGAGGTAGGGGATTCCGGTTTGGCGGTGTAGCTGAGCAGTGGAATAGCGCCTCGGTAGGCGCAGAGCGAGCTTGAGCGCCCTGCTCTGCACCCTCTGCAGCTTGGTGATGTGTGTGTCAGCTGCGTTGCCCCACACCACGGCCGCGTATTCCAGCACTGGGCGGACCAGCGCCAGGTACAGCGTGATGCCGTGGTGGGGAGGCAAGGCAGACGACGGGTTGAGCAGAGGGTACAGAACGCGCAGGCGCCCTATCGCTCTGCCCCTGACGTCATCGATGTGGTCTTTCCACGTCAGCTTCCGGTCGAGAGTAACTCCCAGGTAGCGGCCAGTCCTGCTCCACGGGACGGGGCTTCCCATGACGGTGACTGGCGGAAGATCTGGTGGCAGTGGTCTTCGCGTGAACACTACCGCCTGGCTCTTCGCTGCATTCATTTTCAGGCGCCACTTCGTCGACCACGCACCAAGGGCCTCACATCCACGCTGGAGTAGGCGGCGCATCTGGTCGGCCTTCATACTCCGCACGAATAGCGCCGTGTCGTCGGCGTAGAGTGCCAACTTCACCGGCGCCACGCGCGGAGCGTCGGCCGTGTATAAGGAGTAGAGCAGGGGGCCGAGAACGGACCCCTGCGGCACTCCAGCACGGATGGGTCGGTGCGTGGACGTCCCATCGTCCAGGCGGACGTGGAAAGTCCTGTCGGCCAGATACGACTGAAGTAAGACCCCGTGCGACGTCGGGACCCCGTGCACAAAAAGTTTGTACACGAGGCCGTCATGCCACACGGAGTCGAATGCCCTGGAGACGTCGAGGAACACCGCCCCAAGGTATTCCCGTGTCTCCAGGGCGCGCATGGCCTCTTCCACCAGCCGCATCAGCTGATGGACCGTGGAGTGACCCCTTCGGAAACCGAACTGCTCATCCGGTATCACTCCTTCTGCGGTCACGTGGCGAAGCAGGCGCCTGGCGTAGAGGCGCTCGAATACTTTGGAGAGGGCCGGTAGCAGACTGATGGGTCTGTAATTGGCAGCGTCACGCGGGTCTTTGTTCGCTTTCGGGATGGCCACCACCTCTGCATGTTTCCACACAGAGGGGTAGACACCCGAGCGAAGGACCTGGTTGAAGATACCCGCCAGCAGCGGATGGGCCCCTGCTGGAAGGTTCCTCAGCAGGTGGTTGGTGACCCCATCAGCGCCTCCGACCTTCCTAGTATTGAGCGCCTTCAGTTGTGCGGCCACCTCCGCCTCGGAGATGTCTTCGATGACGTCCCCATCGTCCCTTGCCTCCAGGAACACTGGGAGTTGCTCGGCTACCCGCTGGATGTGGTCCTCATCCAGATTGTCGTCCACCGGGGTGAACGACGCTTGGAATTGGTCCGCCAGGACACCTGCTTTGCCGTCTGGGCTGCAGACGACGTCTTGCCCAACCAGTATTGGTGGTATGCGCTGTCGGCGGCGCAGAAACGACTTCACCGTGCGCCAGATGCTGCCGTCCTCTGGGTCAAGGGAGGCGACGAAGGCCGACCACTTGCTATTCCTGTGTGCCTCAGCCGCTACTTTGATGTCTCTACGCATGCGGTTGAGGCGTCGCTTCGTCGCGGGTTGGCGGGTGAGCTGCCACTCCCGGAATAACCTGTTCTTCTCCCTGATGGCCTCCCGTAGCTGAGGCGGTAGGTTGCGGGAGAAGTCCCTGGGCCCCTGTGGCTGGGGAGGGGTGGCTGCGTCGGCGGCGTGCAGGAGCTGGCGGGAGAGGACACGCAGAGCGGCGTCCGCTCCCACTGCATCGGGATCCGGTATGTCCGCGATCGATTCCAGGACCATCTCCTGGAAGCGCTCGCTGTCCATGCGCCGGTACGTCTGTCGGCGAGGTGGCAGGGTGGCTCCGGCGACATCTATGTCGAAGACCACCGGCAGGTGGTCTGACGACAGTGCACACCGTGTGGAGGCGGTTGTGTGGTGCCCGATGCCTTTTATGACTGCGACATCGAGCACGTCCGGCCGTCCCCTGGCTGGGTAGATAGTGGGCTCCTGTGGGCCCAGGGTCAGGGCGCCATTCCTCGCAGCAGCGCGGGAGAGTCGGCGGCCACTGACATTCGTGAGGCGGGAGTTCCATTCCAGGTGCTTCGCATTGAAGTCACCCGCAATGAACACCCTCCCCCCAACTGCCAGCAGCGCGTCGACGTCCGCCTCCTGTAGGTGTCCGCGTGGTGGCCTGTATACTGCCACAAACGTGATCTGCCCGGCTGTCGTGGTGACCATCACCCCAGTGGCTTCCAGGGTTGCCAGGTCAGGAAGTTGCACCGGGTGGTGCCTGAGTGATGCACGTACATAGACGGCGGTGCCACCGCCGGCTGTTGGCCTGTCATTGCGGTAGCAAACATAGTTTGCTACACGCACGTGGACCCCAGGTTTAAGGTGAGTTTCGCTGACCAGGCAGAGGTCAATGGCCTCGTCCCGCATGAACTGGCGAAACTCACCTTGTTGGGGGAATAGGCTGTTTGCGTTGAAGCCGCAAACGGTCAGTCCATGGATGAGTGGATTATCCATGGTGCGGCTTCATGGTGACGGTAGCAGCCTGGAGGGCCTCCGTGACTGCCGTGACTAGCACGGGCAGTTGTTGGAGCAGGGCAGAGAGAGAGCCCAGAAGGGCTCCCAGGTCTGCAGCTCCTGGTCCTGGTGATGGTGCAGGTACAGCCGCAGCGGCGGGCGCGGGGGCGACCGGGCGCGGCGTCGCCGTCGCGTCCGGTCGCTGGTCCGCGCGCCTAGCAGCCAGTGGCGCGGGAGTGTTGAGTGGACGGGCAGTGCGTCGTCCACCCTGGTGGTGGTCAGCCTGGGAGGCAGCCTGTGGGGCTGACGAGCCAGGCGCGGTGGATGGTGCGGTCTCGTTCGAGTCCCGTGGCGGAAGTGGCGGGAAGGCCGCTTGTCGTGTCGTGGTGGCGTCAGCGGACTCCCCCTTGGTGGCGGAGGCGTAGCTGGTGCCAGGTTGCACCTTCCGGGCGGGTGCTGATCGTCCGTTCTGCCGTGGGCGGCGACGGAATGCAGCGCAGCCTCTGTAGCTCGCCACATGTGGCTCGCTACAGTTGCAGCACTTCGGCGCCTCCTCTCTCTTCTTCGTACAGTCCCGACTCTGGTGGGAGTCGGCGCACTTCACACAGCGGGCCGGCATGGAGCAGTAGCGAGCCACGTGGTCAAGGCCCTGGCAGGAGAAGCACTGGGCGCGCCTCCCCTTGGCCTTGAGCGGCTCTACCTCCACCCCAATGCGGGCCACCATCTGCAGCTGGAAGATTTTGCGGTTTTCAAAGTTGTCTGGGAGGACAACTAGGAAAAGAGGCATGTCTCGCCTCGTCCTGGGCGACTTCATGATGGTCACGGAGCTGGCCATGTAGCCCAGCCCCGCCAGTTCTTCTTTCAGGTGCGACGGCTCCATCTTCAGCGGGAGGCGGCGGAAAACCACCTTCAGCTGCTTCACGGGCTCCGCATTGTGCGTAAAGCAGTGGAGCTTGTCCGTCTCAATGATCTTCATGGCTGCGCGGTAGTCTTCCATGGTGGCGGTCGAAACCCGGTAGAGGTCTCGCCCGACACATTTGACCTTGGCAGCGGACGCAACTGTCTCAAATTTCTCAAGGAAGGACTTGTAAGTGCCCGTCCATGAGACAGTTATCGGCGGTGGGGCGGGTGCCCGCCTCGTGGGTGGCTCAGCGGCCTCCATGGCCTCCGTGTCGTCAACATCGATGAATGAGTTCGTCGTCGGGAGCGGCTGCACTGTTTGGAGCCGTTTGGCCCGAGCAGTGTGCCGCCGCTTTGGGACGGTGAACCCGTCGTCTGGTGTCTGGTCTGCCTCAGTGGGGGCAGGGTCGTCAGCCATCTTCTGCTTCTGGCTTCGCCTGCAGGTAGACTGGGAGAATGTGGAGGAGTCGTCCTCCTCTACTGCTGCCGGCCTCTTCCTGGAGAGCGGCTGTGTTGCCATGGCTTCCGCCTCGAGCAGGTCGCCAAGGTTGGCCTCTACGATAGTGTCGTCACGTGGCAGGACGGTGACGTCTTCTCTCGTCACGCCTGGCGGTACGGTTTCCGGTATATCTGTGGCCTCTTCACTGGAAGAGACCGGAGTGGCAGCCAGCAGTGCACCAGTTTCTTCTACAACTGGGACTGGTGGCGCAACACTCATCGGGGCCGCCGCTGACAGAACAGTGTCGCCTGTATTGAACACGCCTGTCAGGGCTCCCGACGGTACTCGTTCCTCTTCATTGACCACGCAACCGAGTGACTTGAGGTACTGGTGGAACAAGTGGAGAGCTCGTTCGTCGGCTGCTCGTTCCTGGTAATCAGTATCTCGCGACATTCGGTGCAGAATGACGTACAATTGCGCCGCCGTAAGCGGGCCTGTTTCCCTAGAATATGCCGTCTCATGGTCCGTTGTCGTTCGCTGCGTCGTCGTAAGTGGGGGGCCGGATGGGGCCGCAGACGGGGCGGACTCGGTCGCCCGAGCCCGTCCCGCCTGGCGGCGATCCGCCACACCCTTCGCTTGAGTAGCACGGTCCTGCTTGCACTGCATCGCTAACTCGAAGTGATGCCTCGCGCCACAGGCCCAGCCAGTGTCGCGGGCGGGCGCGGACGGCCGAGAGAGCGGCCGCCACTCTGCGCGCCGCCGCGCCGCGCCTCCCGCGCTTGCTACCGCCCAACGTCCGACAGCCTGTGCGGAGCAGCCCCACACCTGCGCCACAACCACCCGCGCCTTTCAAACCACCGAGGATGGGGCTACACACAGCCACACCACAGTCGCCAACCAGTCGCCACGGCAGCGCCGCAAACCACGGCCAAACTGCAGCCACCGCGCGCTACAGCCTGGGTCGGCCCGCCGAGAATCGCCGCCCACGCCCAACTGCCGCCCCCACAGCCCCAGCCGGCGACCGGCCACAATGGCCAAACCTTCGGCAAAAGCCCCACACCGTCGCCGCGGCAGCCCGGCCAGCGCGGCCGGCGCCACAGCCACACAAGCGGAGGCGTGCGGCGATGACGGCCGTGCAAACGCACCTCCGCCGCCCCATCGCCCTCCCACCGTTTCCCGATCGGCCCGCAGCCGTCGGGCCACGTCCTCCTCCTCTCGCCCGCCAACATTCACAGCCCTTTCGTTCGTTTCCCAACAATTTCAATTGTGCCCGCCGCAAAAAACGGGCGCCGCCTGCAAAGCAACATGCTCCGCCGGAGCGCCCCTCGCCGCTTACGAGCCAACCCCTCGCCCGAGGCAAACCGAAATCCGCAACTACAGACCAACCCAATCTGCCGTCAGCACACACGACAGCCAACATCACGCGTTACGAGTTAGACATTAGGTTCACACGTCTCGGTTACGTTCGGTGGACGTGCGTTAGGTTAAGGGCACTTGGGTTAGGTTAAGCATTCAAAACACACGTCAGGCGTCAGAGGTTGGGTTAGGTTACGTTACATTAAGGTTAGGTTAGGGGCACTTGGGTTAGGTTAAGGGTCGGTGTTAGGTTAAGCGTCAAACTTAGGTTAAGCATTCAAACACACGTCGGGCGTCCGAAGTTAGGTTAGGTTAGGTTAGGTTAAGGCCACTTGGGTTAGGTTAAGCCTCAAACTTAGGTTAAGCATTCAAACACACGTCGGGCGTCAGGTGGCCGCAGCAGCCGCACCTACCTACCTACCTACCTACCTACCTACCCACCCACCCACCTCACGGCCGGACAGCTTGGCTTACTTGGCGCTGAGGCTGACCTCACCGCACCTCACCTCACGCTACGCAACGCTACAGGTTCGGTTCGCTCAGCTTAGGCTTAGAGCTTAAGCGCCGAGGTCGGATTACGTTGGTTCACCTTCGGGCGCCACACTTTGGGTGTAAAGGTCGCGTCGGGTCGTCGGCACGCCGCAAAAACAAAAGCGAAGCCACAGACAACGCCGACAAACGGGCAGCACGACCACGACCAGATACCGAGACACACGGACCACCCACCGGCCAAAGGGCACCAAACAACAAACCAGAGCACCACGTGTCGACCAGAGCAACCCGCCGCTCACGCGACGTGGCTGGCACCGAAGAGCCGCCGCAACTGCGCTTTCCGCGCCGGGCCGGATGCACGTGCGGCAACACCACCACCGCACACAGCCGCTGTTCAACATCAACCAACAACACGCCGCGGTCGCAGCCTCAACGCCAGCACACACGTTTGCACCACCATTCACACGCACCGCACAAACAGCTGTCGCCGACACAGCCGACAACACAAACACACCGCAACGACGCCGCCGCCTCTACTTGTGCCGGCCACCCACCCCACCGACGGCGCACCTGTCGCCAGCCGGCAGCCGGCAGTCGGCAGTCGGCAGTCGACACGGGAAACGCACACCGCCACTTCGCTCGCGCGCACGCCACCATCCAGTCGTCGTCTCCGAAAACAACAAACAAACAAACAAACATAGGGCAGGCAACAAATCGCCTCGCACGAACCGTCCACAAAACTATCAAAGCACAGCCTCTGGCTAACGGCCACGACGCAGCGGCACGCTGCTCCTTTCCCCGCCCCACTCGATTCACGAAGGCACGCGACACCGCCAACGACGGCCTCGCTTCCCGCAACCGACACCTTTCCGCCACTACGCACAGCCGCACCCGACGCCCGTGGCAACGACACAACTACTGCACTATCCACCGCCGCCTCCCCCTTCCCGTCGTACACACACACAGCCAGCCAGCCAGCCAGCCAAAACCACACCAACGACCCAAACATGCACGTGCAACGGCACACCCCAACCAGTCAACGTCGACAACCACACGCACGGCTCGAAACCGGCGTCCTTCCACGTTGCCATCAAGCTACACACAAGACACAAGGAACCAACAACAGCAAGCCTGCCTGCCTGCCTGCCTGCCTGCCTGCCTGCCTGCCTGCCCGCCCGCCCGCCCGCCCCACTCTCACGCCGCAAAAAGCACACCGAAAACCGCCAAACGCACATTCCCATCGCACTGACACCGACCGGCTCGCTACCACCACACCTCTCGGCAGCCGTTTCGCAAACATGACACGGCGCGACATGACATCACGACCAACTCTCCTTTCCCGACGCCTTCGGCCGCAGCACAACGCCGCCAATTCGCCACACAGTCACACAGTCGACAAGCGCCCGCCCTCCCTGCACGACGCCGCGCAGCAAAGGCGCCCGCAAACACATACCTCTCCTCTCTCTCGGCCGGCCGACGCGCCAACCGCCACACCGCCAGCCACTCGCAATTGTGCACTGCCGCCAGCCACACGTCCAACACGCCGCGCCGCCTCCGGCCACCCGCCAGGGGGCGCTCACGTCCGCGACAACAGCGCGGCCCGCCGGGCCAAACCGAACCGAGCCGCCCGCCGCTGCTCTGCACATCTTCCTGCGCGCATCGACAAAACGAGGCAAGCGAGCACACCCCGTCACAACGCCACATCACGCAAATGCCGTGCCGACCTCTTGTGTCTACCGCCTAAATTGCACTCACCAGCCGCCCCCTCTTCTTCCTCCCTATCTATCTGTGCGTCTGTGTCGGTCCGCGCGTGACGCCTCTCAACATCCGCCGTCGCCGTCCCCGTTTCCGCCCCAATGCCATCGTCGCGCCGCCTCCTCCTCCTCCGCCCCTGTCCGGCCCGCACCACACCATACACCGCTGCTTGTCCCGGCCGTTGCCACCAAAGGCGCCTACCGCAAACGCGCCACGCCGCAGCCCCCCGTGCGTGCATCTCCGTGCCGACGCTGCCTCTCTGCCCCCCCGCACGCACTCGACCGACCGACCGACCGACATGCACTGCGTCGACGGCCTCGACAACACAGTCTCTGGGCTCCGCACTGCGTGTTCCGGTACGCGCGCTGAAACACGTATGTACTCATTACCAGCGATGGCGAGGCACGACACAATCTCTGACCAGAGAGTTTCTTATCGTCGCTAGTCTGCGCCACACGACACTAGTAGCACGTAGCGCGTCGGCAGGAACAGTTGTCATCTATATGTGGCGGGTCGGGAGAGGTAGCAGTCAGTCGACAGTATTGGCGAGTGGACGATTGTACTGAGCGGGCGGCGGCGTGCTCTTCTCGCGACTCTGGTCTCCGTTCGGGACGATGCATATTGTTATTAAAGGTAAGGTAATGAAGCTGCATTGCGCAAATCTAATAATGTATGTCAATTGTAACTATTTTCTTCACAACAAAATGCCCCAATAATACTTTGTTTCCAAACTAACTTTTTTAGCGTACAACCATTCATTTCCATTTAAAGAATATTTCCTACGCATTTCCTCCAACAATCAACATTAAATGTGAGCCGGCATTCATTGCACGAAGCTGTGTACAGGTATCTACAGTTAAGAGCACATATAGATGCAGTTTGTTTTCTCTTTTGTCTTTTTGTTTGTTTTTTTTTTTTTTTTTTTTATTGACGTAACGATCTTTTGCTCTTTTTCTTCTAATTTGTACATAGGCTGTTTGTTTAGATTTTTTATATTGGTAACGCCACGTAGCGCTCTGCGTGAAAATCACTGCCTGTGCTGTGTGCAGTCTGTGGCTAGTTTGCATTGTTGTCATGAACTGCTATAGCTGGATGTGAACAGCGCGTAGCGTTGCGCAGTTAGGGGTGAGCCGCCAGCACTGGTGCATGTGAGGAGAGAGATGGCGGACTTTTCAAATTACATATATATTATGACTGGTGATGATATTCAGGGTAAATACATTGTTTGTTGTTCTCTATTAAACATCTTTACTTTGCTAACTATCCCTATCAGTAGTTGGTGCCCTCCGTAGTTTGAATCTCTTATTTAGCTGGCAGCAGTGGTGCTCGCTGTATTGCAGTAGTTCGACTAATGAAGATTTTTGTGACGTAAGTGATTTCCGAAAGGTGTACTTTAATGTTACTCAGGGCCATTCTTTTGCAGGGATCTTTGATAGTCAGATTGCGTTGCGCTCAAAATATTGTGTGTCAGTTTAAGCACAGTTTTGTACACATTGTTGTTCAAAGGGGGACGTTTCAGAATACAGGGCCGAAAGGTCAGCCAGCGCTGCCCTTACAACCTTTATCGGGTTTTCAATTATGTCTGTTGAGATGTTCATGGTTCATTATTTCCATTCATCATATTACCGCGCGTTTCTCATCAATCTTCGTTCGTTCGTTCATTTTCTAGGGACGTTAACAACATTCCGGCACATTTTCATCATCATTCACTCACTCGCTTACTTACTTACGACTATTTGTGCGGGGAGGTTACACTTGGGTCCATTTCCATTTACATTCAATGTTGATAGACCTTTCTTTTTGTTGTTGTTTTGTTGCTGGCAGGTTACAAAAGGCCTCATTTTATTTATGTTGGTTGCAGCAGCGTTTTTCTCCTTCTTCTAGTGTTTTCCCCGCTCTCACCGCCGCCCCCGCCCCGCCCCTCCCGCATCCGTCGGTCTCACCACGTTCACTGACAGCCGCGTCTGCGGCTACACCACAACGGCCCCCTCCCGGCAACCCATTCGTTTTCTCTTCTTTTGCACAAAAACAACGCCGCACGCGCCAGCCGAGCGCAGCGCAAGCCACCCACACCGCGCCCCTCCCGTCTTTATAGCCTCCGCGTGCGTCTTGTTTTCTTCGTTTGCCCCCTCCCATCTCCCGAATGCCATGCCAGCAGCGTTACGCGTGCCCATCCCCTGTCCACACACTACCGCGAAACGAACAGCCTTCCGGGCCACATGCAGGGCACGCCCACCGCCATTCCCGGACGCAATTCTCAAAACTACACACACACACACACACAAAATGAACGCACCATCCCACTTCGCTTTTCTCTCTCTCTCTCTCTCTCTCTCTCTCTCTCGTCCCTTCCCTTTAACGAAAGACAAACAAACCCCGGTTAACACACTTTCTTGACACCTTCATGTAGGGAGGGAGGGAGGGAGGGAGGGAGGGTGCGTGCGTTATCTCATCTCGACCGCGACGGCAACCATCGACGATCCATTTCCCCCACTGGTAAAACATGTTCACTAACACCTACAGACATCATTCCGTACACACACACACAATGGCTCTGCACACGAACATAGACGGCACGGGCACTGTCGCACATTCTTCCTCAGAACCATCTCAACGAACGTTACATACACATCCGGGAAAGCAAAGCAACGCAACGCACAATTCAGCCGTCAAAGGTAACGTTCACCACGGCAAGACACTTGCCGCCGCGCCGTTACACGCATTTCAGTGCGGCTACAATACACCTCCGACACGGGAACGTTCCGTTGCTCTACACAGCGTTTCTCCGTTTTGTTTCGTTCTTGTTTTTTTCCGTTTTTTCGCTCTTTTTTTTTCCCTCCGTCCTTTCCTCCACCATTCTCTCCTCACGTTCTGCCCAGACATTCGACCGATCAGAGGTTCGTCCACCTTTCGGTAACCGTCCTCAGCGCGACGGTGTACCAACGGTATGACGGTGCGACGGGTGTTCAAGACGTCCGTCCGTTCGTTGCGTGATGCCGGTGTACCGCGCCGATCGACAGTGTCCCAGAGGCGACGGATCGGACCACACCACCGACACACACAAACACGTGTACGCACATTCGCCAAAGCGACCGTCGTCTTCTAGCGTCGCGCTTACTCTACTGTACTGCACTGGACCACGCGTGCATGCATCTTCAATGACGACGTCGGTGTGCGTGCGTCGTACGCACACAAGCAGACACAGTCAGTCAGACACGACTATCGAAATCAGAGTCGGAGGAAAGGTACATCATCGTGCGTGTCGCCCGTACAATGCAATACACATTGGTGTCTCAATGCGCGTTCATTTAAACGTCACTCACACGCCTCCACGCTGCATTTACAGACACATTTCACCCTCGCCATATATGGCGTGCAAACCGACCCGCAAACGGCCGTCGTTACACACTGACATTCCCAACAATCGCGTTTCGTTTCCACCCGTCACGTAACTAACCGGCACCTCCATCCAAAGGGCACATCACCGATCGCACTTCCCCCCCTCGCAGACAACGAGTTGTGCGCACGTGCCTCCATTCCACGTCACACCGTGGCCGTACCCCGCAACACGCGACGCGCCCCCAACAATCAAATTCATCGCATCGGCCACCCCACCCCGTCGCGTCGCGTCGCAACCAAAGCGGTAGCTATTGCCGCCGTCCACCCACTCACACACACAACAAAAACAAAACAAACATAAACAACAACAACAACAACAATTCCGCCCTTCCCGCAAAGGCCATTTGGTGGCCCTGAAAAGGGCCGTTTTGCCGCTCTCGCAACGGAGGATCTCCTTCCATTCCAGAGCCACCTCCTTACTTGGAGCTCGTGTACTTGGTCACCGCCTTCGTGCCCTCGCTCACGGCGTGCTTGGCCAGCTCGCCAGGCAGCAACAGCCGCACAGCGGTCTGGATCTCGCGGGACGTGATGGTCGAGCGCTTGTTGTAGTGCGCCAGGCGAGACGCCTCGGCCGCGATGCGCTCGAAAATGTCGTTCACGAAGCTGTTCATGATGCTCATCGCCTTCGACGAGATGCCCGTGTCAGGGTGCACCTGCTTCAGCACCTTGTAGATGTAGATGGCATAGCTCTCCTTCCTCTTGCGCTTCTTCTTCTTGTCGCCCTTCGAAATGTTCTTCTGCGCCTTGCCAGCCTTCTTGGCGGCCTTCCCGCTAGTCTTGGGCGGCATCGCAAACAAACAAGAACGTACGGCAGCAACACCAGCAGCAAGCGCTCCGCTCTAGTCAGCGTCTCCCCACACAGTGGCACCCAGCGACTGACTGACTGACTGGAGTGTCTGATGGGTTCATGACCCCTTGTGCTTCAAGGCCCGGGACTAGTAGTCTCTTCCCTTGTATCTGAAGTTGGGTTTATGGGTGATGGTTTCGAGCTCGTAGGAAGGAGGTGGTTGGATGTCTGATGTTGGAGAACGGCGTGTTGGTCTGATGTTGAATGTTAAGGGTTGAAATTACGCTGCGTAATCATACGCGGGAATTTGGATCTTGGGTTTGGAGGGATGTTACCTAGGGATTGGATAAGGGCATGGGGTGATGTTTGTGTCCGTGTGTAAAATGTTTGTGCTTGAGTCTGGATTATTTGTGTGATTTTCGTGACATTGAGTTGTCTGTAAATGTCTGTGTTGGGTAGGAAGCGTGGGGCGTCAGTGGCTATGCGTAGGAATCTGTTTTGCAGTGCTTGAATTCTTTTAATGTGTGTATCGGCTGTGATCGCCCATATCTCAGAACCGTACGTTATGACTGGTTGTATGAATACTTTGAATAATTTGAGCTTTGTTGTCATCTGTAGTCCATTCCCTTTTATGAGTGGGTAGAGGTTGTACATGAGACCTTGGCCTCGGTTACAAATATGCTCCACGTGCTTTTGGAATGTTAACCTGGTGTCTAGGGTAATGCCCAAGTATTTGGCGCTGGACCTCCAAGGAATTATTGTTCCGTTGAGGTTCAGTGTAGCATCATCTGGGATTCTTTTGTATGTGAACAGTATTGCTTGGGTTTTATCTGAGTTGATAGTGATCTTCCAACGGAGTGCCCACCTGTGGATATCTTGCAGGTGCTCTTCTAATTTCCTGGCAATATATGTGAGGTTGGAGCTGCTTCGGAAGATCGCTGTGTCATCAGCAAAGAGGGCTAGCTGCCCCCCCATCTGGTGTGGTATGTCATTGGAGTATACTGAATAGAGTGTCGGACCCAGGACGGAGCCTTGGGGTACCCCTGCAGCAATGGCCCGGAATTGGCTGTTACACTTATCCAGTGCAACGAAAAATTGCCTGTTGCTGAGGAAGGAGTGAAGGATGTGGATGATATGGAGGGGACAGTGGCAGTGGAGGAGTTTAAAGATTAGCCCCGTGTGCCATACCTTGTCGAATGCCTTTTGAATATCTAAGAATACGACACCAGTGCTGTGGCGTATTTGCCGGGCGTTGCATATATGCTCGACCAGCCTCATTGTTTGTTGGACAGTACTATGGTTGTTTCGGAAGCCAAACTGTTGGGGAATGATGATGTTTTGTTCAGAGAGGAAGCGTTGGAAATGTGAGAGGATGATTCGTTCAAGGATTTTTGAAGGACAGCTTAGGAGGGAGATCGGGCGATAGTTTTGGGGGAAAAGGAGGTCCTTACCAGGCTTTGGTATAGTAATAACTCTGGCAATTTTCCATGGCTTGGGAAAGTATTGGAGTCTGAGGCAGGCGTTGTAAATGTTGGTGAGGAGTTGGATGGAGATCGGGGGTAGGTGTTTTAGGTGCATGGGAGATATTTTGTCAGGGCCTGGGGATTTTTTATTGTGGAGTGATTTGATATGACCGCATATTTCGTCGGAGGTGACGTTAGGAAAGTTGGTTGCTACAGGGGCCCTGAGGCCTCTGGTTACACTTCTGAGTGTTCTTTCCTCGTGTTCGTCCGCTTCTGCGTCGTCGGTTTCTGTGGTGGTGAACTGGCGCTCTAAGGTTTCGGCCATAGCCTCTGCCTTGTCCTGGGCGTCGTAGACCAGTCCGTTCGGTCCATGTAGGGGATTGTTTGCAGTTTGAGGGGTTTTCCTGGCTTTAGTGATGCGCCAGAACTTCTCTGGGTTCCCCTCAGCTTCCTGCAGTGTTTCGATCCACTTCTGGTTTTTGTGCTGTTGTAATTCTCTCCTTATTTGGCGGCTGAGTTGGTCAGCGCGGCGTCGGTCAGCTGGGTCGCGGTAGTCCTGCCATCTCTTTCTGAAGTATCGTTTATCTGCTAGGAGGTTTTGTAATTGTTGCGGGAGGGTGGATCTAGAGGTGCGGTGGGTGATAGTGGTTGTAGCTTTTCGGCTGGATTCCGTGATGGCTTCTGTGAGTGATTTAATAGCCTGATTTATTTCTGCTTTACTGTTTAGGTTGGGGTAGTTTGGAGTGTTGTTTACTAGAAGGGCGTTGAAGCGATCCCAGTTGGTGTGTGATGATTTGATGGTTCGCCAGGGATCCTGCTGGTGGGCGTTGTCATTTAGGGAGAGGAGGACAGGGTTGTGATCGGAGTCTAGGTCGTTTATTACGGAGAGGGAGAGGTTCCAGGTTACGTTCTTGACGAGAAAAAAGTCGAGGACGTCGGGGCGGAGTTGGTGATTATAGTGGAAGTGGGTTGGGGTGTCGGGAGCCGCAACAATTACGTTCCTCGTACCTTGCAGGAAGTTGTGGAGGATCTGACCATTTCTGTTGGTGTTTCTGCTGTTCCAGGAAGGGTGCTTGGAGTTCCAATCACCCCCAAGTATTGCAGTGCGTCCCAGGTCTAGAAGGGCTTGCAGGTCTGCTGGTACTATTCGCGCTCCTGCTGGTGGGTTGTAGATTGCCGCCAGCACTACCGTCCTGCCATGTATGTCTATTTCTATGGCTGTGGCTTCTGCTCTTGTGAGGTTGGGGGTGTTTAGCCGTCTGTGGGTGATCCTGTGTTTTATTAGTATGGCCGTGCCCCCGCCAGGGCGATTGGCACGGTCATTTCTGTAGGTGATGTAGTTTCGTATTTTGATACGTTGGTCAGGTTTGAGATGGGTCTCTGTGATGAGTGCTACGTCTACTCTGTGGGTATCTAAGAATTCTTCCAATATCTGGCGTTGTGGTAGAACGCCATTGGCGTTCCATGTTATAATATTGAAGGGTTTAGTGTTATTAATCTGATCCATAGAAGAAATCTATTGCTGCTGTAAACAGGATGCTGACTTTTGAAAAGGCATCTGGTGCCTGTCTGATTTCTGCTATCGTCTTCTGGACAGTGTTCACCACCTTTCTGATGTTAACTTGGGAGATTAGGCCAAGAAGCATCTTTACATCGTCACCAAGTCCTGAGGGGGGGGCAGCGTCTGAGGTTTGTTGTTGTTGTGGCTGCTGGTCGGCCTGTGATGTTGAGGCAGCAGGGTTGAGCCACGGGTTCCTTGGAGTTCTCAGTCCTGGGAACTGTTTTGGTTCTGGTCGGAATTCCGGGTTCTGTCGTGTGGAGGCCTGAGTCCTTTGCCTTCGTGCATTCCAGTCTGTCAGTAGTTCAAGGAATTTCGGACATTTACGGTAGCTGGCGGTGTGCGCCCCACCGCAGTTTGCACATTTTGGCGGAGTTTTGAGAGCTTTCTTGCACTCTGCTGTTGGATGATTTGCTCCGCATTTTACGCAGCGCGGCGGCATCTTACAACACCTGGAGCCGTGGTAAAACTGTTGGCAATTGTGACATTGCGCTGGGCCCTTTGGGGCTCTGTAGGATCTGACTGTTATCCCAAGGTGTAGCAATGAGCGGAGTTGGTAGATCCTTTTCCCTTCTTCCGTGTTGTCTAGTTCTACCATGAATTGCGCTTTTGGTCGTCTGGTTCCGTCGTCAGTGGGTTCAGACATCTGTGCAACCCTGTGGACGGGAAGGTTGAAAGCAGCGAGGCTTTCGTGGATCATTGAGGGGGCCATATTGATCAGGAGCCCGTAGATGACCACCTTTAAGGGCTTGATGGGATTTAGTTCATGTGTATAGAACGGGATTTTCTCTACAGTTAGTAGCCTGCAGAGGAGGTGGTAGTCCTCTGCTTCAGTGAAGTAGTATGAGATTTTCTCTTTTGAGGCTTTTGAACGAAGGTTGCCCTTCATTTTGGGTCTGATATTACGTAGTATGTCGATGTAGCTTGTAGTATTGAACACCACTATCGGTGGAATCAGAGGTTTGACTGGTTTTGTTGTTTGTGGAGTTTGTCTATTGTCTGATGCCACACCCTGGAGGGCAGCGAACCTGTTGGATGTCGGGACGTTAGGGACTGTTTCCTCGTCCATTTCTGAATCTTCTGGTAGAGCCACGTCAGCTGGGTCTATTTCTGGCGTCTCTTGCGGCGGGACTTCTGAGACTTTCCGTTTCGGCGCTGTATTGCCGTCGGAAGTACCAGCGCCATCGGAATGCTGGTTTTCGGCGGGTGCCTTGCGTTTTATTTCTGACCTCATTTTCCCCATCTTCCTACCTTTCGTGTGTGTGTGTGTGTCATGTGGTGTGAGTGTGAGTGAGTGGGGGGGAAGTGGGGGTTTGTCTGAGTGGGTTGGGGTGGCCCTATCGGCCGTGGAATTCGCGAGGAATTCCGCGGCGGAAGGGGAGTACGTCGGAAGGGTGGTAGATGCTCTTTCTGGAATTTTGATCTGACTTTGCCTCAGTGTACGCGGGCTGGTCCCACGTGAAGGGGGCCCTGGCTGCAGCGGCTGGCTCCTCACCCGGCGCTAGCGAGTCGGCTACGGTCTGCGCCCGGCGCACGCGCCAGCCCCCCTATATAGACTCTGGCCCGCCCTCCCCCCACCACGCGCAACCGAGGGCATATAAGCGCACCACGGCCGCTGGCGCGCGCCCGTGTCGTCAAGGCAGCACCCGACGCAGCACCTCGCCTCCACGCCGCTTCCGCTAACCGCTACCGCCATGGCCCGCACAAAGCAAACGGCCCGCAAGTCCACCGGCGGAAAGGCGCCGCGCAAACAGCTCGCCACCAAGGCGGCGAGGAAGAGCGCGCCCGCCACCGGCGGCGTCAAGAAGCCCCACCGCTACAGGCCGGGCACCGTCGCCCTGCGAGAAATCAGGCGCTACCAGAAGAGCACAGAGCTGCTCATCCGCAAGCTGCCATTCCAGCGCCTAGTGCGCGAGATCGCCCAGGACTTCAAGACCGACCTGCGCTTCCAGAGCTCCGCGGTCATGGCCCTGCAGGAGGCCAGCGAGGCCTACCTCGTCGGCCTCTTCGAAGACACCAACCTGTGCGCAATCCACGCCAAGCGCGTCACCATCATGCCCAAGGACATCCAGCTCGCGCGCCGCATCCGCGGCGAGCGCGCCTAAACACCGCGCCAGCCGCTGGGCACCGCCCACGCACGCAAACAAACAAAACGGCCCTTTTAAGGGCCACTAACATCACTCCGTCGCGAGCAAACTTTGTCGGTCGCCTCTCGCCCCACAACCACAGAACCAAAGACAAAACACCACTTCCACTTCCCGTCCGTCCGCCACAGCCGCTCTCCTCTGCCAGCTTGCTGGCGCGCGCAACAATCAACATCATCCCTCCCCGGCGCGCCGCACAATACCCATCGGCCGACGCCGTCAACCACACGGCCGGCCGCCGCTTCGTTTCGAAAGGAGAAACAAACAAAAAGCCAGGCACGTCCAACGCCACCGACCCTTTCCCCACATCTCAACGTCCCCCGCCCCCGTTCCATCCAAGAACACACACACACACACAAGACAAGACACATCCGAGAAGACGGCAGGCAGGCAGGCAGGCAGGCAAACCAAAGTATTCAAACAACATGACACAAAACCAACCGTCGGCCGGCCGCGACCAAAAACGGCGACAATCAACCGCTACCGCCGCCCGCACCCGCCACCGACCCCCCGCAATCCAACCACCACGGCACGCAAACAGTATCCACACACGGGCATACAGAAACGCCAGACGACACAACCACACCGCAACACAAACACGACAATCAAAACCTTCCCGACGTGCTTTGATGGCCCTGAGAAGGGCCGTTTTGGGCCGCGCGTCTGTTGCGCGCCACTAGACGACGGGGACGGGGGGTGCGGACGACGGAGTCAACCGCCAACCCTTCCTTTCCCATTCCTCTCTTCTTCTCCTCTACTTCTTCTTCTTGGGCGAAGCCTTCGCCTTAGACGGCGTCGTCGCCTTCTTCGGGCGCGGCGCCTTCGGCTTCTTCGTCGGAACCTTGGCGGCCTTCTTCGCCTTCGACGGCGACTTGGCCTTGGCCGGCTTGGCAGCAGCCGCCTTCTTCGCACCGGCGGGAGCGGCCGACGCCGCAGACGCCTTCTTGGCGGCGCCCGCCTTCCGACCAGTCGCCGCCTTCACGCCACCAGCCTTCTTTGCGCCGGCCGCACGGGCGCCCTTCTTCTCCTTGCTGGCCGGAGCGGCGCGCTTCTTCTTGGCACCGCCAGCACGAGCCTTGCCGCCCTCAGCCGCCCCGCCGCCGGCGCCGGCAAGCTTGAAAGAGCCGGACGCGCCCTTCCCCTTCGTCTGCACCAGCTCGCCCGCCACCACGGCCGACTTGAGGTACTTCTTGATAAACGGCGCCAGCTTCTCCGCGTCCAGCTTGTAGTGCGCGGCAATGTACTTCTTGATCGCCTGCAGCGACGATCCGCCGCGCTCCTTCAGACTCTTGATGGCGGCCGTCACCATCTCAGAGGTGCGCGGGTGCGCAGGCTTGGCGCGCGGCTTCTTCGCAGCCGACGCAGACTTTGCCTTCTTCGTAGTGCCGGTGGCGGCGGGTGCCGCAGCAGTCTCGTTCGTAGCCGCCTGATCTGCCATTTCGACGACGCGCGTTAACACACAACACAGCGAGCAGCGAGAGCGAGAGGAGACACGCAGCGAGCGGAGCGCACAGCAGAGGAATAGCCGCCTCGCGCCACAGGCCCAGCCAGTGTCGCGGGCGGGCGCGGACGGCCGAGAGAGCGGCCGCCACTCTGCGCGCCGCCGCGCCGCGCCTCCCGCGCTTGCTACCGCCCAACGTCCGACAGCCTGTGCGGAGCAGCCCCACACCTGCGCCACAACCACCCGCGCCTTTCAAACCACCGAGGATGGGGCTACACACAGCCACACCACAGTCGCCAACCAGTCGCCACGGCAGCGCCGCAAACCACGGCCAAACTGCAGCCACCGCGCGCTACAGCCTGGGTCGGCCCGCCGAGAATCGCCGCCCACGCCCAAATGCCGCCCCCACAGCCCCAGCCGGCGACCGGCCACAATGGCCAAACCTTCGGCAAAAGCCCCACACCGTCGCCGCGGCAGCCCGGCCAGCGCGGCCGGCGCCACAGCCACACAAGCGGAGGCGTGCGGCGATGACGGCCGTGCAAACGCACCTCCGCCGCCCCATCGCCCTCCCACCGTTTCCCGATCGGCCCGCAGCCGTCGGGCCACGTCCTCCTCCTCTCGCCCGCCAACATTCACAGCCCTTTCGTTCGTTTCCCAACAATTTCAATTGTGCCCGCCGCAAAAAACGGGCGCCGCCTGCAAAGCAACATGCTCCGCCGGAGCGCCCCTCGCCGCTTACGAGCCAACCCCTCGCCCGAGGCAAACCGAAATCCGCAACTACAGACCAACCCAATCTGCCGTCAGCACACACGACAGCCAACATCACGCGTTACGAGTTAGACATTAGGTTCACACGTCTCGGTTACGTTCGGTGGACGTGCGTTAGGTTAAGGGCACTTGGGTTAGGTTAAGCATTCAAAACACACGTCAGGCGTCAGAGGTTGGGTTAGGTTACGTTACATTAAGGTTAGGTTAGGGGCACTTGGGTTAGGTTAAGGGTCGGTGTTAGGTTAAGCGTCAAACTTAGGTTAAGCATTCAAACACACGTCGGGCGTCCGAAGTTAGGTTAGGTTAGGTTAGGTTAAGGCCACTTGGGTTAGGTTAAGCCTCAAACTTAGGTTAAGCATTCAAACACACGTCGGGCGTCAGGTGGCCGCAGCAGCCGCACCTACCTACCTACCTACCTACCTACCTACCCACCCACCCACCTCACGGCCGGACAGCTTGGCTTACTTGGCGCTGAGGCTGACCTCACCGCACCTCACCTCACGCTACGCAACGCTACAGGTTCGGTTCGCTCAGCTTAGGCTTAGAGCTTAAGCGCCGAGGTCGGATTACGTTGGTTCACCTTCGGGCGCCACACTTTGGGTGTAAAGGTCGCGTCGGGTCGTCGGCACGCCGCAAAAACAAAAGCGAAGCCACAGACAACGCCGACAAACGGGCAGCACGACCACGACCAGATACCGAGACACACGGACCACCCACCGGCCAAAGGGCACCAAACAACAAACCAGAGCACCACGTGTCGACCAGAGCAACCCGCCGCTCACGCGACGTGGCTGGCACCGAAGAGCCGCCGCAACTGCGCTTTCCGCGCCGGGCCGGATGCACGTGCGGCAACACCACCACCGCACACAGCCGCTGTTCAACATCAACCAACAACACGCCGCGGTCGCAGCCTCAACGCCAGCACACACGTTTGCACCACCATTCACACGCACCGCACAAACAGCTGTCGCCGACACAGCCGACAACACAAACACACCGCAACGACGCCGCCGCCTCTACTTGTGCCGGCCACCCACCCCACCGACGGCGCACCTGTCGCCAGCCGGCAGCCGGCAGTCGGCAGTCGGCAGTCGACACGGGAAACGCACACCGCCACTTCGCTCGCGCGCACGCCACCATCCAGTCGTCGTCTCCGAAAACAACAAACAAACAAACAAACATAGGGCAGGCAACAAATCGCCTCGCACGAACCGTCCACAAAACTATCAAAGCACAGCCTCTGGCTAACGGCCACGACGCAGCGGCACGCTGCTCCTTTCCCCGCCCCACTCGATTCACGAAGGCACGCGACACCGCCAACGACGGCCTCGCTTCCCGCAACCGACACCTTTCCGCCACTACGCACAGCCGCACCCGACGCCCGTGGCAACGACACAACTACTGCACTATCCACCGCCGCCTCCCCCTTCCCGTCGTACACACACACAGCCAGCCAGCCAGCCAGCCAAAACCACACCAACGACCCAAACATGCACGTGCAACGGCACACCCCAACCAGTCAACGTCGACAACCACACGCACGGCTCGAAACCGGCGTCCTTCCACGTTGCCATCAAGCTACACACAAGACACAAGGAACCAACAACAGCAAGCCTGCCTGCCTGCCTGCCTGCCTGCCTGCCTGCCTGCCTGCCCGCCCGCCCGCCCGCCCCACTCTCACGCCGCAAAAAGCACACCGAAAACCGCCAAACGCACATTCCCATCGCACTGACACCGACCGGCTCGCTACCACCACACCTCTCGGCAGCCGTTTCGCAAACATGACACGGCGCGACATGACATCACGACCAACTCTCCTTTCCCGACGCCTTCGGCCGCAGCACAACGCCGCCAATTCGCCACACAGTCACACAGTCGACAAGCGCCCGCCCTCCCTGCACGACGCCGCGCAGCAAAGGCGCCCGCAAACACATACCTCTCCTCTCTCTCGGCCGGCCGACGCGCCAACCGCCACACCGCCAGCCACTCGCAATTGTGCACTGCCGCCAGCCACACGTCCAACACGCCGCGCCGCCTCCGGCCACCCGCCAGGGGGCGCTCACGTCCGCGACAACAGCGCGGCCCGCCGGGCCAAACCGAACCGAGCCGCCCGCCGCTGCTCTGCACATCTTCCTGCGCGCATCGACAAAACGAGGCAAGCGAGCACACCCCGTCACAACGCCACATCACGCAAATGCCGTGCCGACCTCTTGTGTCTACCGCCTAAATTGCACTCACCAGCCGCCCCCTCTTCTTCCTCCCTATCTATCTGTGCGTCTGTGTCGGTCCGCGCGTGACGCCTCTCAACATCCGCCGTCGCCGTCCCCGTTTCCGCCCCAATGCCATCGTCGCGCCGCCTCCTCCTCCTCCGCCCCTGTCCGGCCCGCACCACACCATACACCGCTGCTTGTCCCGGCCGTTGCCACCAAAGGCGCCTACCGCAAACGCGCCACGCCGCAGCCCCCCGTGCGTGCATCTCCGTGCCGACGCTGCCTCTCTGCCCCCCCGCACGCACTCGACCGACCGACCGACCGACATGCACTGCGTCGACGGCCTCGACAACACAGTCTCTGGGCTCCGCACTGCGTGTTCCGGTACGCGCGCTGAAACACGTATGTACTCATTACCAGCGATGGCGAGGCACGACACAATCTCTGACCAGAGAGTTTCTTATCGTCGCTAGTCTGCGCCACACGACACTAGTAGCACGTAGCGCGTCGGCAGGAACAGTTGTCATCTATATGTGGCGGGTCGGGAGAGGTAGCAGTCAGTCGACAGTATTGGCGAGTGGACGATTGTACTGAGCGGGCGGCGGCGTGCTCTTCTCGCGACTCTGGTCTCCGTTCGGGACGATGCATATTGTTATTAAAGGTAAGGTAATGAAGCTGCATTGCGCAAATCTAATAATGTATGTCAATTGTAACTATTTTCTTCACAACAAAATGCCCCAATAATACTTTGTTTCCAAACTAACTTTTTTAGCGTACAACCATTCATTTCCATTTAAAGAATATTTCCTACGCATTTCCTCCAACAATCAACATTAAATGTGAGCCGGCATTCATTGCACGAAGCTGTGTACAGGTATCTACAGTTAAGAGCACATATAGATGCAGTTTGTTTTCTCTTTTGTCTTTTTGTTTGTTTTTTTTTTTTTTTTTTTTTATTGACGTAACGATCTTTTGCTCTTTTTCTTCTAATTTGTACATAGGCTGTTTGTTTAGATTTTTTATATTGGTAACGCCACGTAGCGCTCTGCGTGAAAATCACTGCCTGTGCTGTGTGCAGTCTGTGGCTAGTTTGCATTGTTGTCATGAACTGCTATAGCTGGATGTGAACAGCGCGTAGCGTTGCGCAGTTAGGGGTGAGCCGCCAGCACTGGTGCATGTGAGGAGAGAGATGGCGGACTTTTCAAATTACATATATATTATGACTGGTGATGATATTCAGGGTAAATACATTGTTTGTTGTTCTCTATTAAACATCTTTACTTTGCTAACTATCCCTATCAGTAGTTGGTGCCCTCCGTAGTTTGAATCTCTTATTTAGCTGGCAGCAGTGGTGCTCGCTGTATTGCAGTAGTTCGACTAATGAAGATTTTTGTGACGTAAGTGATTTCCGAAAGGTGTACTTTAATGTTACTCAGGGCCATTCTTTTGCAGGGATCTTTGATAGTCAGATTGCGTTGCGCTCAAAATATTGTGTGTCAGTTTAAGCACAGTTTTGTACACATTGTTGTTCAAAGGGGGACGTTTCAGAATACAGGGCCGAAAGGTCAGCCAGCGCTGCCCTTACAACCTTTATCGGGTTTTCAATTATGTCTGTTGAGATGTTCATGGTTCATTATTTCCATTCATCATATTACCGCGCGTTTCTCATCAATCTTCGTTCGTTCGTTCATTTTCTAGGGACGTTAACAACATTCCGGCACATTTTCATCATCATTCACTCACTCGCTTACTTACTTACGACTATTTGTGCGGGGAGGTTACACTTGGGTCCATTTCCATTTACATTCAATGTTGATAGACCTTTCTTTTTGTTGTTGTTTTGTTGCTGGCAGGTTACAAAAGGCCTCATTTTATTTATGTTGGTTGCAGCAGCGTTTTTCTCCTTCTTCTAGTGTTTTCCCCGCTCTCACCGCCGCCCCCGCCCCGCCCCTCCCGCATCCGTCGGTCTCACCACGTTCACTGACAGCCGCGTCTGCGGCTACACCACAACGGCCCCCTCCCGGCAACCCATTCGTTTTCTCTTCTTTTGCACAAAAACAACGCCGCACGCGCCAGCCGAGCGCAGCGCAAGCCACCCACACCGCGCCCCTCCCGTCTTTATAGCCTCCGCGTGCGTCTTGTTTTCTTCGTTTGCCCCCTCCCATCTCCCGAATGCCATGCCAGCAGCGTTACGCGTGCCCATCCCCTGTCCACACACTACCGCGAAACGAACAGCCTTCCGGGCCACATGCAGGGCACGCCCACCGCCATTCCCGGACGCAATTCTCAAAACTACACACACACACACACACAAAATGAACGCACCATCCCACTTCGCTTTTCTCTCTCTCTCTCTCTCTCTCTCTCTCTCTCGTCCCTTCCCTTTAACGAAAGACAAACAAACCCCGGTTAACACACTTTCTTGACACCTTCATGTAGGGAGGGAGGGAGGGAGGGAGGGAGGGTGCGTGCGTTATCTCATCTCGACCGCGACGGCAACCATCGACGATCCATTTCCCCCACTGGTAAAACATGTTCACTAACACCTACAGACATCATTCCGTACACACACACACAATGGCTCTGCACACGAACATAGACGGCACGGGCACTGTCGCACATTCTTCCTCAGAACCATCTCAACGAACGTTACATACACATCCGGGAAAGCAAAGCAACGCAACGCACAATTCAGCCGTCAAAGGTAACGTTCACCACGGCAAGACACTTGCCGCCGCGCCGTTACACGCATTTCAGTGCGGCTACAATACACCTCCGACACGGGAACGTTCCGTTGCTCTACACAGCGTTTCTCCGTTTTGTTTCGTTCTTGTTTTTTTCCGTTTTTTCGCTCTTTTTTTTTCCCTCCGTCCTTTCCTCCACCATTCTCTCCTCACGTTCTGCCCAGACATTCGACCGATCAGAGGTTCGTCCACCTTTCGGTAACCGTCCTCAGCGCGACGGTGTACCAACGGTATGACGGTGCGACGGGTGTTCAAGACGTCCGTCCGTTCGTTGCGTGATGCCGGTGTACCGCGCCGATCGACAGTGTCCCAGAGGCGACGGATCGGACCACACCACCGACACACACAAACACGTGTACGCACATTCGCCAAAGCGACCGTCGTCTTCTAGCGTCGCGCTTACTCTACTGTACTGCACTGGACCACGCGTGCATGCATCTTCAATGACGACGTCGGTGTGCGTGCGTCGTACGCACACAAGCAGACACAGTCAGTCAGACACGACTATCGAAATCAGAGTCGGAGGAAAGGTACATCATCGTGCGTGTCGCCCGTACAATGCAATACACATTGGTGTCTCAATGCGCGTTCATTTAAACGTCACTCACACGCCTCCACGCTGCATTTACAGACACATTTCACCCTCGCCATATATGGCGTGCAAACCGACCCGCAAACGGCCGTCGTTACACACTGACATTCCCAACAATCGCGTTTCGTTTCCACCCGTCACGTAACTAACCGGCACCTCCATCCAAAGGGCACATCACCGATCGCACTTCCCCCCCTCGCAGACAACGAGTTGTGCGCACGTGCCTCCATTCCACGTCACACCGTGGCCGTACCCCGCAACACGCGACGCGCCCCCAACAATCAAATTCATCGCATCGGCCACCCCACCCCGTCGCGTCGCGTCGCAACCAAAGCGGTAGCTATTGCCGCCGTCCACCCACTCACACACACAACAAAAACAAAACAAACATAAACAACAACAACAACAACAATTCCGCCCTTCCCGCAAAGGCCATTTGGTGGCCCTGAAAAGGGCCGTTTTGCCGCTCTCGCAACGGAGGATCTCCTTCCATTCCAGAGCCACCTCCTTACTTGGAGCTCGTGTACTTGGTCACCGCCTTCGTGCCCTCGCTCACGGCGTGCTTGGCCAGCTCGCCAGGCAGCAACAGCCGCACAGCGGTCTGGATCTCGCGGGACGTGATGGTCGAGCGCTTGTTGTAGTGCGCCAGGCGAGACGCCTCGGCCGCGATGCGCTCGAAAATGTCGTTCACGAAGCTGTTCATGATGCTCATCGCCTTCGACGAGATGCCCGTGTCAGGGTGCACCTGCTTCAGCACCTTGTAGATGTAGATGGCATAGCTCTCCTTCCTCTTGCGCTTCTTCTTCTTGTCGCCCTTCGAAATGTTCTTCTGCGCCTTGCCAGCCTTCTTGGCGGCCTTCCCGCTAGTCTTGGGCGGCATCGCAAACAAACAAGAACGTACGGCAGCAACACCAGCAGCAAGCGCTCCGCTCTAGTCAGCGTCTCCCCACACAGTGGCACCCAGCGCGCCCCGCCGCCGCACCTTTACCAGCTCGCCCCGTTGCGGCCGCCGACCAATGGGCCGCGAGCGCAACCGGCCGCCGCACCCGAGAGCATAAAGGACCCCCACCCCTGGCGGCGCCGCCATACGCTGAGCAGCAGCCGGTGCGAACACACGCGTGTTAGGCTACGCTGGTTCCACCGACCGCGCTGACTGTGAAGCCTTAGGAACCTCGCTTGCGAGGAACACTGCGGGGGCATTTGGTGAATTCCAGTGCAGCCCCGAGTGAGAAGTGTCCCGGTTGTGTTCTTGTTAGGACACAAACGGGCCTTGTAGGGCCAGCGGGTTCTTCTAGAATCGTGCAAGGCGGCACCCTGAGCTTTTTAGCGTCAGCGGGAGCCGTTGGGCAAATTGTCGTTGTGTTTGGCGACTTGGAGCGGCGCCTTGGGAGTCGCTGCAGTTATTACTGCCGCGACGCGAGGCGCGTCTTCTTGTTGCCGTGTGCTGCTTTGCCGCCCGGCTCGGGCGCCCCAGCTGCCGCGGGGTATTTCCCTGCTCCCCCGAGAAGTAGGGCAATTACGTGTCAGGGCCTGGAAGACGACCAGATCCACCCGGAACTGCTCGCCGGCCAGTATACCCGCGCACGTCAGACGTTAGGGCTGAGTGTTGGCCGGAAACGTATAACGGTGACAACAAAGGCCGCACTCAGCAATCCCTTGGCAGCCCTTGACTTTGCCGCCCCCACCCTGCGCACGGAGATGGAGGACTCGGTGGAGATCCACGTGGCGAGAGAAGGGACTAGGTTCACGGTAGAAAGGAGGGACCGCAGGGGACTAGGCTCGATTCTCAACAGCCCTCTAATTCAGAATGTCCTCCCACACCTCGACCCTGAAGAGGAGAGGAAGCTGATGGAGAGGGTAATTAGAACAGAAAAACGTAGGGAACGGAGGAGGGAAGAACAACGGAGGGAACAGACGCGACAAGAAACAAAATACAGTAGGGAAATAGAGAGGAAAGCAGAAAGGAAAATTCTCCCAAAGACGACAGCAAAATTGCTCGTCAGGGAGAAAAGGAAACGCGCTAAGTCACCAAAGCGCAAAGCATGTGCGCCCGTGCTTCCTTCTCTAGCTTTCGAAACACAGACAAACACAGACAGGGCGGACACAGTTGCAGGGACGGCCACTCCAGGCCCGAGCAACATACACGTGAGGGAATCGACTGCGACAGACGCGCCTGCCGCAGACGCGTTAGTGACAGACGGGACCGCAAATGACGTACCAAAAGCGGGCACGACTGCGACAGACGCGCCTCCCGCAGACGCACCAGTGACAGACGAGACTGCAAATGACGGACCAAAAGCAGACACGTCCTCCCAAACACACAACACACATGACACACCGGCCCAAATACACAACACACAAAAAACCATACACGACACACCGGCCACGGACTCACCACAGAGCCCAAAGCAGGCACACACAGGCAGCAGCGCTGGAGCAGAGTGCTCGCCCGCCACAGCCGAGGAACCGGAAGATAACGGGACCTTCGAACTGGCGCGGCGAACGGCCAAGGCTACGCCACCACCAACCGCGGCCGGCACTGCATGCGCCACACAAAATAAATTCGCCGCGCTCGATGAAGACGCGCAAGCACAAGCACCACCACCACCGACACAACAAAACGCACACACCCCAAAACACGAAAAACTGCCACCCATAGTAGCCACATTCCCTGACACATACAAAAAGATGTACGATCTTATCACCGCCGCCATAGGCGACGAGCGCTTCCACGCAAAATCCGCCGGCGGAGATAAGATCAAAATCACTTTAAAAACACTAGAAGACTACACCACCATCAAGAACACACTAAAAACACACAAAATAGCACACTACACCTACCCAACAGGCGCACAGAAGACCTTGAAAGTCGTTCTGAGAGGCTTTCCCACACGCACCGATCCCGTCGATATCAAAGAAGCCATAACGGCGAAAGGATACGACGTAAGATCGGTACGCAAACAGGGCTCAAACAACCGAGACCCGCTCTACTGTGCCACACTAACTGACACCCCACAGCACCGGAAGCTGTTCCAGGAAACCCGACTAATGGGCCTTGGAATAACTACGGAACCACTGAAGCAGAGAGCAAGGGCACCTCAGTGCTTCAATTGCCAAATCATCGGGCATGTTAACTATCACTGCGACATGCCACCACGCTGCGTGAAGTGCGCTGGCAACCACGCGTCCAGGGAGTGCCGAATGACGCCCCAAGACAGGCCAAAATGCGCAAACTGCAGCGGCGCACACACAGCCAGTTACCAAGGCTGTCCAGCACACAAGAGGGCCAAGGCCCGACAAACAGGGCAGATCACAAACAACAGAAACACCAACCAAGCACTAACACGAAACAACACTAACAAACCAACCAGCACCACTCAAAAAACGCAAACAGAAGACACTAAAACAAAACCACGAAACAAAGAAAAAGAAGACAACACAAACACGCAAACTTCCAGCCCAAGTACACGAATACAGGACGACACACGCTCTTACGCAAGAGCAGTATCACCCACACAGACCCCCACAACAGAAAACACGAACCCAGCAGCAGCAACAACAACACAAACTAGCAACACACCCATACACCACTTCTCCCAAGCCCTGATGGAAGTCATCAATCTCATGGACAAGCTGATGCAGACCATGACAAAGAAATTTGACCAGCTCTCCGCCGACATCTCATCGGCAGTTAGGCCCTCGCAGTCCACTGCGACAACAAGCGCTACATCACCGCAACATGGCTAGGCCAGCGATTCAGGGTTTCAAACTATGCACGTTTAACGCCATGAGCCTCTTCCCTCAGGGTCTAGAATTTAGACAATTCCTGGCGGAAGAAGAAATAGACATATGCATGGTGCAGGAGACCAACCTGAAACCGGGAATCAGAGTTTCTGCACCAAACTACCTCTGCTACAGACGAGACCGACCAACTGCAGGGGGCGGGGTAGCTATCTACATAAAAAGGGGGATTCCGCACCACCAGATTCACACACCAGAAATGACGCAGTTGGAAACAGTAGCACTAGAGGTACAGACATCCACAGGACCGGTAACTGTGGTGTCAGCATATCGACAACCCAAAAACCGCAGGTTAGTTGAAGACGACATCGTCAAATTAGGACAAATTGGAGGCAAGCTGATACTTGGAGGAGACCTAAACTCCAAGCACTCCGACTGGAATTCCAGGAGGACGAACCAAGCCGGCCGACAATTAAAAAGCATCGCGCGCATCCACCACATGCACGTATGGGCCCCCGAGGAGCCCACACACTTTCCCAGAAACGGAAACAACCCGGATGTAATTGACGTAGCAATCACCAAAGGTCTCGCAGGGTTTGTGACGGCGCATTCACTGAATAGAATGTCGTCCGATCACAACCCTGTCACATTCGAGATTGACATCGGCGGCTGGCTACCGCGCAACCAGCATTCAACCTCGTACAAACGCATCGACTGGGAAAGATTCAAAACACAAGTCATGGAAGAACTTACCAACACCCCGCTCCCGACAGAGGACACAGAACAAACGCTGAGTACCTTCACAGACGCGGTCCTGCAAGCAGCACAGGGCGCAACACCAGAATTACCTCCGCCCCCTCCCCACACACAGCGACTGCCACCCCAGCTGCTTGCCCAGATTAGGCACAAAAACAGGACCGCGAAGGAATGGAAACTTACGCGAAATCCGGACACCAGGAAGCTGCTTAATAGGCTACAGAGAGAACTCAAGGTGGCGCTCACTGAGCACAGAAACCAGCAATGGTCAAACCGCCTTACAGCTCTCAAAGTGCAGGATAACAGCCTCTGGCAAGCCACCAAGCAGTTCACTAAAAGACGCGCAAGAATGCCGCCTCTGCACGGCGAGAGAGGACTAGTGTTCAGCGCCCAAGATAAAGCCAACGCACTCGCCGACGTCTTTGAGAAACAGTTCACACCAGCAGAGGCGCAGGATCACGAACATGAAAGAATGGTCCGCAGACAACTAACCGCATTTCTGGCAGCGGATGACGACGTCGATGACGATCCACCTGCCTTCTCCACGGAGGAGGTAGCGAAAGCCATCAAAACGCTGCCCAACAAGAAAGCCCCAGGACACGATCTCCTCACCAATGAACTGCTTAAGCACCTGCCCCAGCTAGCGATAGAAAAATTGACAGAAACGTTCAACGAAATCACGCGATCACAAAAATTCCCTCAACAGTGGAAACACGCGGAAGTGGTCGCGATCGCTAAGCCTGGAAAAGATCCCATCTTTCCCCAGCACCATCGCCCCATAAGCCTACTCCCAACACTGAGTAAGCTGTACGAGCGCCTCATCCTAGTGCACACAGACAGGCACATAAGAAGAGAGAACATGCTCCCCAAATTCCAGTTCGGATTTCGCAACCAACACTCAGCACCCCAACAACTCATGCGAGTGGTCGAAGCCGCAACAGAAGCCTTTAACCGGAAAGGCTACTGTGGACTAGTGCTGCTAGACGTAGCCAAGGCTTTCGACAGTGTGTGGCACACTGGACTATTGTACAAATTGTACACGTTAGGATTCCCTGGCCATGTCGTTAAGCTCCTGAAGAGCTACCTAGCCAACCGCACATTTTGCGTCAAAGTGGACACTGCGAGGTCCTCTAAGCGCACCATCAAAGCTGGAGTTCCACAGGGATCGGTGTTAGGCCCAATACTGTACAACCTGTACACGGCCGACACACCGTCTGCCCCACAGACCCAGACAGCCCAATACGCCGACGACACGGCATTCTTCGCCGTTAGTACAAACAGGGGGATAGTGACGACAAGACTCCAAAACCTACTACACCAGACGGAAGCCTGGGCCAGGAAATGGCGGATTACAATAAATGGGGAGAAAACACAAGCGATAATGCTCACCCAAAGGAGAGGCAAACGCAACCCTGCCCACCGCCCACGACATAACAGACAACTACGACTACACAGACGCGACATCCCATGGAGGGACACGGCCAAATACCTGGGTGTCACCCTTGACAAAAGACTGACATGGCGCGCACATATCGACGACATCAGAAGGAAGGCCAGCGCCAGACTCAACGACATCTACCCCATACTAAATACCAAAAGCAGCTTGGCGGCAACTACAGGAGTGAGGCTGTACTGTACGCTTGTCCGCCCTATCATTGAATATGCCTGCCCAGTCTGGGGCTATGCAGCCAAAACACACCTGCAAAGGCTGCAGAGAGTCCAAAATCGGGCACTCAGACGGGCAATTCACGTCAGGACGCGCTTCCCCACTGCCGACACCCACGAGGCAACGGAAGTAAAGATGCTCAAAGATAGGTTCAGAGAACTCGCGGTAGCATTCTACCAAACCGCGAGCCGCTCTGAAAACCAACTAATAAACAACTTAGGCAACTACAACACTGACAACGTAAAATACAGGAGGCCAAAATGCATCCTAAATTAAAAACACAAAATAGCGGTTCACAAAAACTAGCATAAAAAGCAAGGACTAAAACAAAAAGTAAGGTGCATGTTACATGCAAAATTTAACGTACAGGCTTGGAGGAAATGTCAAAGGACAAAGAACCTCCACCACAAGACTACTCAACGTCCGAGTACGTCAAATATGCGAAAGGGGGCGGCGCCGCCACTCTGCGCTGAGCCGCCGTAGCGTCAGGTCGCTCGGGCTCGCTGCAGCGCATTGTCTCGCTCGCGCCTTTGTCCTCGTGCGCCTTTGTCCGCGCGCCTTTGTGAAGGCACGCTGGTCGACGGCGGCCACGTGGCGGAAGCAACAGCGAGCTACTACAGCTAACGACTCGCCCGCGAGTGCGTTAGCGGCAAAATTGACGTGATCCACGTTACTTCAGCTGCGATACAAATTGATCAGGATCAATTTGTATTGCGCTTAGGGACCGATAGGGCACGCTGTGAGCCAGGACCCCCTTCACGTGGGACCAGTCCGCGGTCACTCGTTTAGACTCTATCTCTTCTGCCTTCCTCATCATGGAAGCTCAATCAACGGACGCGTCGGCCACCGCCCCGACTGAGCATGCTCAGTCGACGGCCGCACCCGCCCTACCACCGGCGGCAACCGAGGCCACGACCACAGTCGTGCCCTCCGCTGCGCCCCCAGGTTATATCCCGCTAACCGGGCTACAATTGCTCGCCATAATCAACCGCATAGGCAAACCCACCTCAGCTTCTGAACAAGAGGCTGCACAGAAGGCATACGAACGATTTGTAAAGTTCGAAGTTAACGCTGTGTCGCCAGGCGCAGCCAGAGAAGAGGTCTGTGTACTGACAGGAGCCCCGCCAGGCGTGTCCAAACAAGGGGACACTGCCCTGCCGGAGGCGGCCCTGAAGGGAGCGGTGCCACCAGGCTTGGTTTCCCAAGCAAACAATGTCCTGCTGGCCCCCCCTCCAGTCCAGACCAATCAAGAGGCTGTTGACCTGCCGTCTGCAGCACAAAAGGGTACTACAATTCCAGAAGCGAACCTGGAACAGCTTCTACAACATGAAGAAGCAATGGACGTCGCGCTGCCGTCTCGCAAGAGGCCAGCGTCGACGGACGAGGACGAGCCACCAGCAAGCGCGCCTTCTTCTGTCCACAGGTTGCCGCAGAAGAAGAAACAACACGCGCCAGAGGCCGCCACAGACGAGGAGGCCGCCCAGGAAGAAGAGGGGGAGTTTGTCGTCCCCAAACGGAGACACACGGCTCGGGCAAAGGTGCTCGAAACCGTGGCGCCGCTGCAGACGACAAACTCCTTTGCTGTCGTCCAAGACAACGAGGACATGGAGACGGGGCAGGCGCCCATAAAACGGGCGCCTGCACCGCCTCCGATCACAATTCAATGGCAGGAGGACTACGGGTCCTTCCTGCAGTTATTTAAAGATGTCCCCTCCCTGACTGTAAAGGCCCAGGGACGCGACCTGCTGAAAACAACTGTGCGCTCGACGGACGACTACCGTCGAGCCATGAAAGTCGTCGAGCAGGAGAAGCTCAAATGCTTCACCCACAATGCCAACCCCCAGAAGCAACTAAAGGTGGTCCTTCGCCATCTACCAATGAAGATGGCGACAGATCACCTCAAAGATGAACTGGTAGCCATGGGCTACCCAGTCAGCTCGGTGACTCTCATGAAGTCACCGAGGACCAAGCGAGACATGCCACTGTTCCTAGCTATCCTCCCTGACAACCTGGACAACAGGAAAATATTCCAGGTAGAGAGGGTAGCGCGGGTGACGGTGGCGGTCGAGCCACTGCGCGCAAAAAGGAGAAGGGCCCAGTGCTACTCCTGCCAGGGCCTGGATCATGTCGCATACTATTGCAGCATGCCATCCCGCTGCGTCAAGTGCGCGGGAGATCACCAAAGCCGGGACTGCGCTAAAAAGAGGGAAGAACCCCCGCAGTGCTGCAACTGTGGCGAGCCACATGTGGCGAGCTACAGGGGCTGCAATATATTTAAGCGCACTAGCAGACCCCAAGGCAAAAAGCCCACCTCGCGCAAGGTACAGCCAGGCACAAACTACGCCACCGCCGCCAAGGGGACCACTGCCACCCCATCACGACAGCCAGCACAGAAGTCCCCGCCGCGACACCAAAATGCGGAGACTAACCCCACAGCCACAGGAACGCTGGACATGCCCTTGTCCAACAACTCAGTGGGTGGACACCCCCAAGTGCCCCCCACCACCAGCAACCCACTGCAAAGTGCGGAACGCCCCATGCGGCGACCGGTAGCGGCGTCGCAGCCGCAAACCGTAGCCGCCGCCACGGCGCCCGCCCACGCAGCCGCCACTCCCACAGGTACCGATGCAACCAGTCTGGGTGAGCTACTACGCTCACTCAACGCTCTACTGACCCAACTGCCAGTGCTCGTCACGGCAGTAACGGGGGCCCTTCAGGTCACCGTTCCCTCAGCAGCTCACCATGGATAGACAACAGATCCATGGTCTATCGGTTTGCGTATTTAACGCGAACGGACTGGTAAAACAACAAGGTGAGTTTCGCCAATTTATACAGGACGAGGCAGTCGACCTGTGTCTAGTGTGCGAGACTCACCTGAAACCAGGAGTCCAGGTGAAGGTAGCGAACTATGCCTGCTACCGCCACGACAGGCCAACCGCCGGAGGAGGAACTGCCATCTATGTCAGGACCTCCCTTCGACACCACCAGATTCATCTCCCAGCCCTGGCAACCCTTGAAGCCACAGGGGTCAATGTCTCCTCCATGGTGGGACAGATCACCTTCGTGGCCGCCTACAGGCCACCACGGGGTAATCTCTTGGAGGCAGACTTCGACACACTACTGACGATTGGGGGACGGGTTTTCCTGGCTGGCGACTTTAACGCTAAGCACACGGAGTGGAACTCCCGTCTCACCAACGTCAGCGGCCGTCGACTCCTCCGTGCCGCCCTCCGCAACGGTGCCATCGCGCTCGGACCCCAGGACCACACCATCTATCCACACCGAGGGCAGTCAGATGTTCTCGATATCGCCCTTATCAAGGGCATCGGGAACCACATGACTGCCGCCACCCGGTGTGCACTGTCGTCAGACCACCTACCAGTGGTCTACGACATCGACGTAAGGGGGGCCACCCTCCCACCCCGCCGTAGGAACTACCACCGTATGGACAGCGAGAGGTTTCAGGAGAACGTCCTGGAACTTCTCTCGGATGCTCCAGACCCCACGGAAGTGGGGGTAGACCACGTACTACGGTACTTCAACCGCCAGCTGCTACTTGCAGCTGAAGTAGCATCACCTCCTCCCCCGCGCCAGCCAAAGGATTTCGCCCGTAGCCTCCCGTTTCACATACGAGAGACTATACGGGAGAAAAACAGAGTGTTCCGTGAATGGCAACTCACGCGACAACCTGCCACCAAACGCCTCCTAAACAGGATGAGGAGGGAGATCAAGGCGGCGGTTGAGGAACATAGAAACCGCGACTGGGCCGACCTAGTCGCCTCCCTCAACACTCAGGACGGCAGTGCTTGGCGAGTCGTCAAGTCTTTCCTGCGCCGGCGGCAGCGTGTCCCACCGCTGCAGGCTGGGCAGATGGTCGTCTGCAGTCCAGATGCGAAAGCAGGATTACTGGCCGATCACTTTGAGTCGTCATTCACCCCAGTGGATGACAATCTCGATGTGGCCCACATTGGCAGAGTGGAGGAAGAGCTCCCTATCTTCCTAGCAGCGAGGGAAGAAGGGGACAGGATCGAACCCATCTCAGAGGAGGAAGTGGCAGAACAGATACAGACACTCAACACCAAAAGGGCGGGAGGCGCCGACGGTGTCAACAACCACCTGCTGAAGAACTTGCCGGAGGGGGCTTACCAGCTCCTTACAGGCATCTTCAATCAGGTACTCCGCTCTGGGATCTACCCCTCCGAGTGGAAACACGCGGAGGTGGTAGCCATACCCAAAGCAAATAAGGACGCCCGGCAGGCTGAAAACTACAGGCCAATCAGCCTTCTCTCGTCCCTTTCCAAGGTGTTCGAGCGTCTGTACGCCAAGAGGCTGCTCCGACATGTGACGGTCGAGGGCATCATCCCGGACGAACAGTTCGGATTCAGGAGCGGTCATTCCACCACCCACCAGCTCCTGCGGCTGGTGGAAGACGCCATGCGCGCCCTGGAGACCAGGGAATACCTTGGGGCGGTGTTCCTTGATGTCTCCAGAGCCTTCGACTCCGTGTGGCACGACGGCCTCGTGTACAAACTCTTTGTGCACGGGGTACCGACATCACACGGAGTCCTCATCCGCTCCTACCTGGCTGACCGGACCTTCCACGTCCGACTAGATGATGGCACCTCGACCCACAGGCCGATACGAGCAGGAGTGCCACAGGGGTCCGTACTTGGCCCCCTGCTGTACTCCATTTTCACCGCAGATGCCCCACGAGTGGCGCCGGTGAAATTAGCACTGTACGCTGACGACACCGCGCTATTCGTGCGGAGCATGAACGTGAGGGAAATGCGACGCCTCCTCCAGATTGGCTGCGACACCCTGGGCGCGTGGTCAACCAAGTGGAGGCTCAAACAGAACGCCGCAAAGAGCCAGGCAGTGGTATTCACTAGAAGACTACTGCCTCCCGATTTGCCGCCGGTTACTATCACGGGGAGCCCCGTGCCGTGGAGTAAAACCGGCAAATACCTCGGGGTCACACTCGACCAGAGGCTTACCTGGAGACCACACGTTCAGGACGTTAGGAGCAGGGCTATAGGGCGACTTCACACCCTGTACCCCCTGCTTAACCCATCGTCAACGCTGGCCCCCCAGCACGGCATCACCCTGTACCTAGCGCTGGTCAGACCAGTGCTAGAGTACGCAGCCGTGGTGTGGGGTATGGCAGCCGACACCCATATAGGCACACTACAGAGGGTGCAGAACAGAGCCCTAAAGCTCGCCCTGCGCCTTCCACGAAGATATTCCTCCACTCTGCTACATGAACAGACTGGCATCCTGCATCTGCGGGACCGCTTCAGACAGTCTGCACGACTGTTCTACAGTAAGGCTGAGAACTCAGAAAACCGGCTCATACAGGACCTGGGCCACAACATACACCACAGGCCAACCACACGTTGGCCTGACCTACTGAGGGACTAACAACCCTCAGCAGGTAGGATGCAACTGTATCCCCATAGGCCGAACCAATAAATCAGGCACCATAATCAAAACAACAGGCATAGCAGGAACAACAAAGCATTGTTTACCCTGCTCCTACGCGAGCAAAGGACAGCTCGTAAGGAAGAAGCGAAGCGGCGCCGCCACTCCGCTGCTCGACTCGCTGCGGCTCGCACCGTCGTTCGTCTCGTCTCGTTTTTACACCACAGCGCATCGCCATGTCCGGACGCGGAAAGGGAGGCAAGGTCAAGGGCAAGTCAAAGTCCCGCTCAAGCAGGGCCGGGCTCCAGTTCCCGGTCGGCAGAATCCACCGCCTCCTGCGCAAGGGAAACTACGCCGAGCGCGTCGGCGCCGGGGCGCCCGTCTACCTCGCCGCCGTCATGGAGTACCTCGCGGCTGAGGTGCTCGAGCTGGCCGGAAACGCGGCCCGCGACAACAAGAAGACGCGCATCATCCCGCGCCACCTGCAGCTTGCCATCCGCAACGACGAGGAGCTCAACAAGCTCCTGTCGGGCGTCACCATCGCACAGGGTGGTGTCCTGCCCAACATCCAGGCCGTCCTGCTGCCAAAGAAGACCGAGAAGAAGGCCTAAACAGAGAGGCCAGGCAATCGGCACGCGGACCCGCCGCCCAGCAGCGCTGCGTGCTCCCCTGCACGCAACGCGCTTTGCCGGCCCGGCTCGGCTCACAACAATCGGCCCTTTTCAGGGCCACCACACAAACCTACGTCCAAAGCAAAATTTCAGTCGTCCTCGCCGCGCTTTGCTTTACTTTACTTTAACTTCACTTCCACAGCCGCCGCCGGCAACAAGGACCATACCAACTGCTACGATTGCAGGGGGAGATATTCTGCGAGGTACCTCGGTGTCACGCCTGACATCCAAGTGTCACATAGGGGGACTTGGCACAAACGCTCACGCCAGGATGCAGATCCTGTACCCCTGTTCCCTCGACCCCGCAACAGGGGTAGCGATACTGGAAATATGCGCGCCCTGTATGGGGCTATGCAGCCAGATCGACGATGCATCGCCTACAGAAGGGTCCAAAGCAGAGCGCTCTACGACGGGCCTTACACGTCCCCGCGGCAGACCTGCCTAGAACCACCCACAACACGATTCCGCGCCCTGGCAGAAGCGTTCGACGCCACCGCGCCGAATTCAGAAAATGGCTATTACGTCTTGACCCTTGGGCAATATGAACACCACAGGGACAGATGTGCAAGACCCGAGTCGCTACTCCAGCAGTAGCACAAACAGAACACATAATCACTCTCAACAAACAGCAACGTCCGAAAAAGCACACTACCAAAGATAAGAACAACACACAGAAAAGAGGAGCAAATGTCCACAGGCGACAACTCCCCCTCTAACGGTAGAGGACTAAAAGAGAAAAGAACAAGAAGAGCCGCCGCCATCTTGTCGTCCACAGCCCGTGTGGCCCAACAAACACACACACACACACACACACACACACACACACACATTTCCCTTGTTTTGTTTCGTTTGCCTCAAGCACCTCCACGCACGCACAGTCGCCTTCCAAACGACAACGACAGCAATAATCACCACTGTTAAACGAGCGTGTCGACACACCGCCCTCCACTCCCGCGCGCCCCATACAAACGAAACAGCTGATCCGGCCGCCTATGGGCACGCCTTGCCTCGGCAACTCCAACGCCGCCGCAAACACACAGCCGAAACCACGCAAATATTCACCGCCTCTCGCACAACAACAACACCACACAGCCCGGCGTCTCCATCGATCGATAAACAAAACAAACACACAACGCCCTCTCTCGCACGCACGCACACACACACACACACACACACACACACACACACACAAGACCCGCTTCCTTTCCTTTCTCCCAGTCACGTCAGTCAAACGCAAACGAAATGAAGAATGAAAGAAAGAAGGCAGGCAGGCAGGCAGGCAACACACGCAGCAACAACACAGACTCTTTCGCACTTTTCAATTTCCGAACAGTGTGGTGGCCCTGAAAAGGGCCGTTTTCGTCTCTCCCACGGCCGCGGGAAGGCCAACGCGGCACAGCACACCGGCTGCGACGCGCCTAACCGCCGAAACCGTACAGGGTGCGCCCCTGCCTCTTCAGGGCGTACACCACGTCCATGGCCGTCACAGTCTTGCGCTTGGCGTGCTCAGTGTACGTCACCGCGTCGCGGATCACGTTCTCCAGGAACACCTTCAGCACTCCGCGGGTCTCCTCGTAGATCAGACCAGAGATGCGCTTCACGCCGCCCCTGCGAGCCAGGCGGCGGATCGCGGGCTTCGTGATGCCCTGGATGTTGTCGCGCAACACCTTGCGGTGCCGCTTGGCGCCACCCTTGCCGAGCCCCTTTCCTCCCTTGCCGCGGCCAGTCATCTCTTCTAAATCCTCAAAAAAAGCTCAAGGCAAGCAAAACGTCTGCTGCAGCGGCTGGCTCCTCACCCGGCGCTAGCGAGTCGGCTACGGTCTGCGCCCGGCGCACGCGCCAGCCCCCCTATATAGACTCTGGCCCGCCCTCCCCCCACCACGCGCAACCGAGGGCATATAAGCGCACCACGGCCGCTGGCGCGCGCATACCGAGTTAGTATTCGCTGCTCGACTCGCTGCGACACATTGCTACTGTCACCGCGCACGTCACGCTATGGCTGTACAGCAGTTTGCCGCCGCACTCGAAGTTCTCCTCCACGCGTTGGGGTTCACCGGCCGCCGCCCACGTCCGCCACGGCGCAGGCGAACGCAGCAGCATCGGATGGGCCTCCAGTGCTACAATTGCCAGCAACTGGGGCACGCCGCGCGGGAGTGCACGAACGCCGTCGCGTGCTTGAAGTGCGCGGCGGCTCACGACACTCGCCGCTGTACGAAGCCTCGTGGTTCGGCCAGCAGGTGCGTGAACTGTGGCGGGTCGCACGCCGCAAATTCGCGTAGCTGCGGCTACCTTCGGGAGTTTCGCCGTCTGTCCGCCGCACCACGTCCTGCGGCGGCGTCCACGACCACGTCGGCCGCCCCGCCCCCCCGCTCCGGCGTGGGGTGCGAGCCGCGCCGTCTTGAAGCCGCTACCAACCACGCTATGGCCGGCTTCCAAGCCGCCTTTGCGGCCGAACGGGCCGCGCTGAAAGAAGAGCTCACGGCCGTCCATCGCCAGCTCCAGCAGCTGCGCGATGAGCTGCGAGCCGTCAAGAAGACGTCGGCGGTTTCCGCCGCCGCCCCCCCCGTGCCCCGGCCGGCGGGGGTCGATGCGGCCACGCAGGCACCTGCCGCCCCGTCCCCTGCCGCGACGCAAGTGGTTGCGCCTATGGACACCGAAGATGTGCCGCCGCAGCCGTCCCACTTAGTTCCGACGCCTGCCGGCCGCCGTGCTGTGACAATGACCGACTCCTCCCCTGTGGAGCAGCCGCTCATCAAGAGGTTGCAGCGCCCCAGGAAGACGTCGGCGGTTCCCGCCGCCGCCCCGCCCGTGCGTCGGCCGGTGGGGGTTGATGCGGCCGCACAGCCGACCGCCGCTCCGTCCCCTGCCGCGCCGCAAGTGGTTGCGCCTATGGACACCGACGTTGTGCCGCCTCCGTCGTCCAACTCAGTTTCGACGTCTGCAGGTCAGCGTGCTGTGGCAACAACCGACTCCTCCACGGTAGAGCAGTCCATTCTCCAGAGGTTGCGGCAACCCCGCTTTCCATCTGACCACGAGTTGCAGCCTTTCCTTCAGGGCCTAGTGACATCGCTCCAGGACGGGTCTTACCCCTTCTTTGACCACCCGTACCCCTACTCTCTGACACGTGTTCGGCCTCCCCTCCCCCATCACCCTAATCGCTTTACCCGGTATCAGCTCAGGTGGCTCAATTTCTTGACCAAGGAGGAGTTACTCCTCATTGACAAACATCCCATCTTCTCGAACGATGAATGGCAACTATTGGCCGAACTCTTGGAAATCAATGTGACGGGCCGTCTCCCCGCCAGGATTCGCCAGTTCTGCGGATAGCCCTGCAGTGCGAGGTCATCATCATCATCCGTCAGCGTGAGTCATTCTCCCCTACGGCCAGCCGTTTCGGCCTTTCGTTTTCCGCCTCTCTAACTATTTCTCTGCCTATTCTTTCGTCTTTCGCAAAAAAAAAAAAAAAAAAAAAAAAAAAAAAAAAAAAAAAAAAAAAAAAATAACCAGCACAACTGTCAAGTACCAGCCCCCACTGCCAAGTCATCACTCATCCTCACCACACCATGCAAGAAGGCGAAGCGCAGCATGCGCTAGAACTTCGACCCCGGCAGAGGGTTCAACCCTCAGTCACGTGCGACTGCGCTGGCGCGCGCCCGTGTCGTCAAGGCAGCACCCGACGCAGCACCTCGCCTCCACGCCGCTTCCGCTAACCGCTACCGCCATGGCCCGCACAAAGCAAACGGCCCGCAAGTCCACCGGCGGAAAGGCGCCGCGCAAACAGCTCGCCACCAAGGCGGCGAGGAAGAGCGCGCCCGCCACCGGCGGCGTCAAGAAGCCCCACCGCTACAGGCCGGGCACCGTCGCCCTGCGAGAAATCAGGCGCTACCAGAAGAGCACAGAGCTGCTCATCCGCAAGCTGCCATTCCAGCGCCTAGTGCGCGAGATCGCCCAGGACTTCAAGACCGACCTGCGCTTCCAGAGCTCCGCGGTCATGGCCCTGCAGGAGGCCAGCGAGGCCTACCTCGTCGGCCTCTTCGAAGACACCAACCTGTGCGCAATCCACGCCAAGCGCGTCACCATCATGCCCAAGGACATCCAGCTCGCGCGCCGCATCCGCGGCGAGCGCGCCTAAACACCGCGCCAGCCGCTGGGCACCGCCCACGCACGCAAACAAACAAAACGGCCCTTTTAAGGGCCACTAACATCACTCCGTCGCGAGCAAACTTTGTCGGTCGCCTCTCGCCCCACAACCACAGAACCAAAGACAAAACACCACTTCCACTTCCCGTCCGTCCGCCACAGCCGCTCTCCTCTGCCAGCTTGCTGGCGCGCGCAACAATCAACATCATCCCTCCCCGGCGCGCCGCACAATACCCATCGGCCGACGCCGTCAACCACACGGCCGGCCGCCGCTTCGTTTCGAAAGGAGAAACAAACAAAAAGCCAGGCACGTCCAACGCCACCGACCCTTTCCCCACATCTCAACGTCCCCCGCCCCCGTTCCATCCAAGAACACACACACACACACAAGACAAGACACATCCGAGAAGACGGCAGGCAGGCAGGCAGGCAGGCAAACCAAAGTATTCAAACAACATGACACAAAACCAACCGTCGGCCGGCCGCGACCAAAAACGGCGACAATCAACCGCTACCGCCGCCCGCACCCGCCACCGACCCCCCGCAATCCAACCACCACGGCACGCAAACAGTATCCACACACGGGCATACAGAAACGCCAGACGACACAACCACACCGCAACACAAACACGACAATCAAAACCTTCCCGACGTGCTTTGATGGCCCTGAGAAGGGCCGTTTTGGGCCGCGCGTCTGTTGCGCGCCACTAGACGACGGGGACGGGGGGTGCGGACGACGGAGTCAACCGCCAACCCTTCCTTTCCCATTCCTCTCTTCTTCTCCTCTACTTCTTCTTCTTGGGCGAAGCCTTCGCCTTAGACGGCGTCGTCGCCTTCTTCGGGCGCGGCGCCTTCGGCTTCTTCGTCGGAACCTTGGCGGCCTTCTTCGCCTTCGACGGCGACTTGGCCTTGGCCGGCTTGGCAGCAGCCGCCTTCTTCGCACCGGCGGGAGCGGCCGACGCCGCAGACGCCTTCTTGGCGGCGCCCGCCTTCCGACCAGTCGCCGCCTTCACGCCACCAGCCTTCTTTGCGCCGGCCGCACGGGCGCCCTTCTTCTCCTTGCTGGCCGGAGCGGCGCGCTTCTTCTTGGCACCGCCAGCACGAGCCTTGCCGCCCTCAGCCGCCCCGCCGCCGGCGCCGGCAAGCTTGAAAGAGCCGGACGCGCCCTTCCCCTTCGTCTGCACCAGCTCGCCCGCCACCACGGCCGACTTGAGGTACTTCTTGATAAACGGCGCCAGCTTCTCCGCGTCCAGCTTGTAGTGCGCGGCAATGTACTTCTTGATCGCCTGCAGCGACGATCCGCCGCGCTCCTTCAGACTCTTGATGGCGGCCGTCACCATCTCAGAGGTGCGCGGGTGCGCAGGCTTGGCGCGCGGCTTCTTCGCAGCCGACGCAGACTTTGCCTTCTTCGTAGTGCCGGTGGCGGCGGGTGCCGCAGCAGTCTCGTTCGTAGCCGCCTGATCTGCCATTTCGACGACGCGCGTTAACACACAACACAGCGAGCAGCGAGAGCGAGAGGAGACACGCAGCGAGCGGAGCGCACAGCAGAGGAATAGCCGCCTCGCGCCACAGGCCCAGCCAGTGTCGCGGGCGGGCGCGGACGGCCGAGAGAGCGGCCGCCACTCTGCGCGCCGCCGCGCCGCGCCTCCCGCGCTTGCTACCGCCCAACGTCCGACAGCCTGTGCGGAGCAGCCCCACACCTGCGCCACAACCACCCGCGCCTTTCAAACCACCGAGGATGGGGCTACACACAGCCACACCACAGTCGCCAACCAGTCGCCACGGCAGCGCCGCAAACCACGGCCAAACTGCAGCCACCGCGCGCTACAGCCTGGGTCGGCCCGCCGAGAATCGCCGCCCACGCCCAAATGCCGCCCCCACAGCCCCAGCCGGCGACCGGCCACAATGGCCAAACCTTCGGCAAAAGCCCCACACCGTCGCCGCGGCAGCCCGGCCAGCGCGGCCGGCGCCACAGCCACACAAGCGGAGGCGTGCGGCGATGACGGCCGTGCAAACGCACCTCCGCCGCCCCATCGCCCTCCCACCGTTTCCCGATCGGCCCGCAGCCGTCGGGCCACGTCCTCCTCCTCTCGCCCGCCAACATTCACAGCCCTTTCGTTCGTTTCCCAACAATTTCAATTGTGCCCGCCGCAAAAAACGGGCGCCGCCTGCAAAGCAACATGCTCCGCCGGAGCGCCCCTCGCCGCTTACGAGCCAACCCCTCGCCCGAGGCAAACCGAAATCCGCAACTACAGACCAACCCAATCTGCCGTCAGCACACACGACAGCCAACATCACGCGTTACGAGTTAGACATTAGGTTCACACGTCTCGGTTACGTTCGGTGGACGTGCGTTAGGTTAAGGGCACTTGGGTTAGGTTAAGCATTCAAAACACACGTCAGGCGTCAGAGGTTGGGTTAGGTTACGTTACATTAAGGTTAGGTTAGGGGCACTTGGGTTAGGTTAAGGGTCGGTGTTAGGTTAAGCGTCAAACTTAGGTTAAGCATTCAAACACACGTCGGGCGTCCGAAGTTAGGTTAGGTTAGGTTAGGTTAAGGCCACTTGGGTTAGGTTAAGCCTCAAACTTAGGTTAAGCATTCAAACACACGTCGGGCGTCAGGTGGCCGCAGCAGCCGCACCTACCTACCTACCTACCTACCTACCTACCCACCCACCCACCTCACGGCCGGACAGCTTGGCTTACTTGGCGCTGAGGCTGACCTCACCGCACCTCACCTCACGCTACGCAACGCTACAGGTTCGGTTCGCTCAGCTTAGGCTTAGAGCTTAAGCGCCGAGGTCGGATTACGTTGGTTCACCTTCGGGCGCCACACTTTGGGTGTAAAGGTCGCGTCGGGTCGTCGGCACGCCGCAAAAACAAAAGCGAAGCCACAGACAACGCCGACAAACGGGCAGCACGACCACGACCAGATACCGAGACACACGGACCACCCACCGGCCAAAGGGCACCAAACAACAAACCAGAGCACCACGTGTCGACCAGAGCAACCCGCCGCTCACGCGACGTGGCTGGCACCGAAGAGCCGCCGCAACTGCGCTTTCCGCGCCGGGCCGGATGCACGTGCGGCAACACCACCACCGCACACAGCCGCTGTTCAACATCAACCAACAACACGCCGCGGTCGCAGCCTCAACGCCAGCACACACGTTTGCACCACCATTCACACGCACCGCACAAACAGCTGTCGCCGACACAGCCGACAACACAAACACACCGCAACGACGCCGCCGCCTCTACTTGTGCCGGCCACCCACCCCACCGACGGCGCACCTGTCGCCAGCCGGCAGCCGGCAGTCGGCAGTCGGCAGTCGACACGGGAAACGCACACCGCCACTTCGCTCGCGCGCACGCCACCATCCAGTCGTCGTCTCCGAAAACAACAAACAAACAAACAAACATAGGGCAGGCAACAAATCGCCTCGCACGAACCGTCCACAAAACTATCAAAGCACAGCCTCTGGCTAACGGCCACGACGCAGCGGCACGCTGCTCCTTTCCCCGCCCCACTCGATTCACGAAGGCACGCGACACCGCCAACGACGGCCTCGCTTCCCGCAACCGACACCTTTCCGCCACTACGCACAGCCGCACCCGACGCCCGTGGCAACGACACAACTACTGCACTATCCACCGCCGCCTCCCCCTTCCCGTCGTACACACACACAGCCAGCCAGCCAGCCAGCCAAAACCACACCAACGACCCAAACATGCACGTGCAACGGCACACCCCAACCAGTCAACGTCGACAACCACACGCACGGCTCGAAACCGGCGTCCTTCCACGTTGCCATCAAGCTACACACAAGACACAAGGAACCAACAACAGCAAGCCTGCCTGCCTGCCTGCCTGCCTGCCTGCCTGCCTGCCTGCCCGCCCGCCCGCCCGCCCCACTCTCACGCCGCAAAAAGCACACCGAAAACCGCCAAACGCACATTCCCATCGCACTGACACCGACCGGCTCGCTACCACCACACCTCTCGGCAGCCGTTTCGCAAACATGACACGGCGCGACATGACATCACGACCAACTCTCCTTTCCCGACGCCTTCGGCCGCAGCACAACGCCGCCAATTCGCCACACAGTCACACAGTCGACAAGCGCCCGCCCTCCCTGCACGACGCCGCGCAGCAAAGGCGCCCGCAAACACATACCTCTCCTCTCTCTCGGCCGGCCGACGCGCCAACCGCCACACCGCCAGCCACTCGCAATTGTGCACTGCCGCCAGCCACACGTCCAACACGCCGCGCCGCCTCCGGCCACCCGCCAGGGGGCGCTCACGTCCGCGACAACAGCGCGGCCCGCCGGGCCAAACCGAACCGAGCCGCCCGCCGCTGCTCTGCACATCTTCCTGCGCGCATCGACAAAACGAGGCAAGCGAGCACACCCCGTCACAACGCCACATCACGCAAATGCCGTGCCGACCTCTTGTGTCTACCGCCTAAATTGCACTCACCAGCCGCCCCCTCTTCTTCCTCCCTATCTATCTGTGCGTCTGTGTCGGTCCGCGCGTGACGCCTCTCAACATCCGCCGTCGCCGTCCCCGTTTCCGCCCCAATGCCATCGTCGCGCCGCCTCCTCCTCCTCCGCCCCTGTCCGGCCCGCACCACACCATACACCGCTGCTTGTCCCGGCCGTTGCCACCAAAGGCGCCTACCGCAAACGCGCCACGCCGCAGCCCCCCGTGCGTGCATCTCCGTGCCGACGCTGCCTCTCTGCCCCCCCGCACGCACTCGACCGACCGACCGACCGACATGCACTGCGTCGACGGCCTCGACAACACAGTCTCTGGGCTCCGCACTGCGTGTTCCGGTACGCGCGCTGAAACACGTATGTACTCATTACCAGCGATGGCGAGGCACGACACAATCTCTGACCAGAGAGTTTCTTATCGTCGCTAGTCTGCGCCACACGACACTAGTAGCACGTAGCGCGTCGGCAGGAACAGTTGTCATCTATATGTGGCGGGTCGGGAGAGGTAGCAGTCAGTCGACAGTATTGGCGAGTGGACGATTGTACTGAGCGGGCGGCGGCGTGCTCTTCTCGCGACTCTGGTCTCCGTTCGGGACGATGCATATTGTTATTAAAGGTAAGGTAATGAAGCTGCATTGCGCAAATCTAATAATGTATGTCAATTGTAACTATTTTCTTCACAACAAAATGCCCCAATAATACTTTGTTTCCAAACTAACTTTTTTAGCGTACAACCATTCATTTCCATTTAAAGAATATTTCCTACGCATTTCCTCCAACAATCAACATTAAATGTGAGCCGGCATTCATTGCACGAAGCTGTGTACAGGTATCTACAGTTAAGAGCACATATAGATGCAGTTTGTTTTCTCTTTTGTCTTTTTGTTTGTTTTTTTTTTTTTTTTTTTTTTATTGACGTAACGATCTTTTGCTCTTTTTCTTCTAATTTGTACATAGGCTGTTTGTTTAGATTTTTTATATTGGTAACGCCACGTAGCGCTCTGCGTGAAAATCACTGCCTGTGCTGTGTGCAGTCTGTGGCTAGTTTGCATTGTTGTCATGAACTGCTATAGCTGGATGTGAACAGCGCGTAGCGTTGCGCAGTTAGGGGTGAGCCGCCAGCACTGGTGCATGTGAGGAGAGAGATGGCGGACTTTTCAAATTACATATATATTATGACTGGTGATGATATTCAGGGTAAATACATTGTTTGTTGTTCTCTATTAAACATCTTTACTTTGCTAACTATCCCTATCAGTAGTTGGTGCCCTCCGTAGTTTGAATCTCTTATTTAGCTGGCAGCAGTGGTGCTCGCTGTATTGCAGTAGTTCGACTAATGAAGATTTTTGTGACGTAAGTGATTTCCGAAAGGTGTACTTTAATGTTACTCAGGGCCATTCTTTTGCAGGGATCTTTGATAGTCAGATTGCGTTGCGCTCAAAATATTGTGTGTCAGTTTAAGCACAGTTTTGTACACATTGTTGTTCAAAGGGGGACGTTTCAGAATACAGGGCCGAAAGGTCAGCCAGCGCTGCCCTTACAACCTTTATCGGGTTTTCAATTATGTCTGTTGAGATGTTCATGGTTCATTATTTCCATTCATCATATTACCGCGCGTTTCTCATCAATCTTCGTTCGTTCGTTCATTTTCTAGGGACGTTAACAACATTCCGGCACATTTTCATCATCATTCACTCACTCGCTTACTTACTTACGACTATTTGTGCGGGGAGGTTACACTTGGGTCCATTTCCATTTACATTCAATGTTGATAGACCTTTCTTTTTGTTGTTGTTTTGTTGCTGGCAGGTTACAAAAGGCCTCATTTTATTTATGTTGGTTGCAGCAGCGTTTTTCTCCTTCTTCTAGTGTTTTCCCCGCTCTCACCGCCGCCCCCGCCCCGCCCCTCCCGCATCCGTCGGTCTCACCACGTTCACTGACAGCCGCGTCTGCGGCTACACCACAACGGCCCCCTCCCGGCAACCCATTCGTTTTCTCTTCTTTTGCACAAAAACAACGCCGCACGCGCCAGCCGAGCGCAGCGCAAGCCACCCACACCGCGCCCCTCCCGTCTTTATAGCCTCCGCGTGCGTCTTGTTTTCTTCGTTTGCCCCCTCCCATCTCCCGAATGCCATGCCAGCAGCGTTACGCGTGCCCATCCCCTGTCCACACACTACCGCGAAACGAACAGCCTTCCGGGCCACATGCAGGGCACGCCCACCGCCATTCCCGGACGCAATTCTCAAAACTACACACACACACACACACAAAATGAACGCACCATCCCACTTCGCTTTTCTCTCTCTCTCTCTCTCTCTCTCTCTCTCTCGTCCCTTCCCTTTAACGAAAGACAAACAAACCCCGGTTAACACACTTTCTTGACACCTTCATGTAGGGAGGGAGGGAGGGAGGGAGGGAGGGTGCGTGCGTTATCTCATCTCGACCGCGACGGCAACCATCGACGATCCATTTCCCCCACTGGTAAAACATGTTCACTAACACCTACAGACATCATTCCGTACACACACACACAATGGCTCTGCACACGAACATAGACGGCACGGGCACTGTCGCACATTCTTCCTCAGAACCATCTCAACGAACGTTACATACACATCCGGGAAAGCAAAGCAACGCAACGCACAATTCAGCCGTCAAAGGTAACGTTCACCACGGCAAGACACTTGCCGCCGCGCCGTTACACGCATTTCAGTGCGGCTACAATACACCTCCGACACGGGAACGTTCCGTTGCTCTACACAGCGTTTCTCCGTTTTGTTTCGTTCTTGTTTTTTTCCGTTTTTTCGCTCTTTTTTTTTCCCTCCGTCCTTTCCTCCACCATTCTCTCCTCACGTTCTGCCCAGACATTCGACCGATCAGAGGTTCGTCCACCTTTCGGTAACCGTCCTCAGCGCGACGGTGTACCAACGGTATGACGGTGCGACGGGTGTTCAAGACGTCCGTCCGTTCGTTGCGTGATGCCGGTGTACCGCGCCGATCGACAGTGTCCCAGAGGCGACGGATCGGACCACACCACCGACACACACAAACACGTGTACGCACATTCGCCAAAGCGACCGTCGTCTTCTAGCGTCGCGCTTACTCTACTGTACTGCACTGGACCACGCGTGCATGCATCTTCAATGACGACGTCGGTGTGCGTGCGTCGTACGCACACAAGCAGACACAGTCAGTCAGACACGACTATCGAAATCAGAGTCGGAGGAAAGGTACATCATCGTGCGTGTCGCCCGTACAATGCAATACACATTGGTGTCTCAATGCGCGTTCATTTAAACGTCACTCACACGCCTCCACGCTGCATTTACAGACACATTTCACCCTCGCCATATATGGCGTGCAAACCGACCCGCAAACGGCCGTCGTTACACACTGACATTCCCAACAATCGCGTTTCGTTTCCACCCGTCACGTAACTAACCGGCACCTCCATCCAAAGGGCACATCACCGATCGCACTTCCCCCCCTCGCAGACAACGAGTTGTGCGCACGTGCCTCCATTCCACGTCACACCGTGGCCGTACCCCGCAACACGCGACGCGCCCCCAACAATCAAATTCATCGCATCGGCCACCCCACCCCGTCGCGTCGCGTCGCAACCAAAGCGGTAGCTATTGCCGCCGTCCACCCACTCACACACACAACAAAAACAAAACAAACATAAACAACAACAACAACAACAATTCCGCCCTTCCCGCAAAGGCCATTTGGTGGCCCTGAAAAGGGCCGTTTTGCCGCTCTCGCAACGGAGGATCTCCTTCCATTCCAGAGCCACCTCCTTACTTGGAGCTCGTGTACTTGGTCACCGCCTTCGTGCCCTCGCTCACGGCGTGCTTGGCCAGCTCGCCAGGCAGCAACAGCCGCACAGCGGTCTGGATCTCGCGGGACGTGATGGTCGAGCGCTTGTTGTAGTGCGCCAGGCGAGACGCCTCGGCCGCGATGCGCTCGAAAATGTCGTTCACGAAGCTGTTCATGATGCTCATCGCCTTCGACGAGATGCCCGTGTCAGGGTGCACCTGCTTCAGCACCTTGTAGATGTAGATGGCATAGCTCTCCTTCCTCTTGCGCTTCTTCTTCTTGTCGCCCTTCGAAATGTTGTTCTGCGCCTTGCCAGCCTTCTTGGCGGCCTTCCCGCTAGTCTTGGGCGGCATCGCAAACAAACAAGAACGTACGGCAGCAACACCAGCAGCAAGCGCTCCGCTCTAGTCAGCGTCTCCCCACACAGTGGCACCCAGCGCGCCCCGCCGCCGCACCTTTACCAGCTCGCCCCGTTGCGGCCGCCGACCAATGGGCCGCGAGCGCAACCGGCCGCCGCACCCGAGAGCATAAAGGACCCCCACCCCTGGCGGCGCCGCCACTCCGCTGCTCGACTCGCTGCGGCTCGCACCGTCGTTCGTCTCGTCTCGTTTTTACACCACAGCGCATCGCCATGTCCGGACGCGGAAAGGGAGGCAAGGTCAAGGGCAAGTCAAAGTCCCGCTCAAGCAGGGCCGGGCTCCAGTTCCCGGTCGGCAGAATCCACCGCCTCCTGCGCAAGGGAAACTACGCCGAGCGCGTCGGCGCCGGGGCGCCCGTCTACCTCGCCGCCGTCATGGAGTACCTCGCGGCTGAGGTGCTCGAGCTGGCCGGAAACGCGGCCCGCGACAACAAGAAGACGCGCATCATCCCGCGCCACCTGCAGCTTGCCATCCGCAACGACGAGGAGCTCAACAAGCTCCTGTCGGGCGTCACCATCGCACAGGGTGGTGTCCTGCCCAACATCCAGGCCGTCCTGCTGCCAAAGAAGACCGAGAAGAAGGCCTAAACAGAGAGGCCAGGCAATCGGCACGCGGACCCGCCGCCCAGCAGCGCTGCGTGCTCCCCTGCACGCAACGCGCTTTGCCGGCCCGGCTCGGCTCACAACAATCGGCCCTTTTCAGGGCCACCACACAAACCTACGTCCAAAGCAAAATTTCAGTCGTCCTCGCCGCGCTTTGCTTTACTTTACTTTAACTTCACTTCCACAGCCGCCGCCGGCAACAAGGACCATACCAACTGCTACGATTGCAGGGGGAGATATTCTGCGAGGTACCTCGGTGTCACGCCTGACATCCAAGTGTCACATAGGGGGACTTGGCACAAACGCTCACGCCAGGATGCAGATCCTGTACCCCTGTTCCCTCGACCCCGCAACAGGGGTAGCGATACTGGAAATATGCGCGCCCTGTATGGGGCTATGCAGCCAGATCGACGATGCATCGCCTACAGAAGGGTCCAAAGCAGAGCGCTCTACGACGGGCCTTACACGTCCCCGCGGCAGACCTGCCTAGAACCACCCACAACACGATTCCGCGCCCTGGCAGAAGCGTTCGACGCCACCGCGCCGAATTCAGAAAATGGCTATTACGTCTTGACCCTTGGGCAATATGAACACCACAGGGACAGATGTGCAAGACCCGAGTCGCTACTCCAGCAGTAGCACAAACAGAACACATAATCACTCTCAACAAACAGCAACGTCCGAAAAAGCACACTACCAAAGATAAGAACAACACACAGAAAAGAGGAGCAAATGTCCACAGGCGACAACTCCCCCTCTAACGGTAGAGGACTAAAAGAGAAAAGAACAAGAAGAGCCGCCGCCATCTTGTCGTCCACAGCCCGTGTGGCCCAACAAACACACACACACACACACACACACACACACACACACACTTTCCCTTGTTTTGTTTCGTTTGCCTCAAGCACCTCCACGCACGCACAGTCGCCTTCCAAACGACAACGACAGCAATAATCACCACTGTTAAACGAGCGTGTCGACACACCGCCCTCCACTCCCGCGCGCCCCATACAAACGAAACAGCTGATCCGGCCGCCTATGGGCACGCCTTGCCTCGGCAACTCCAACGCCGCCGCAAACACACAGCCGAAACCACGCAAATATTCACCGCCTCTCGCACAACAACAACACCACACAGCCCGGCGTCTCCATCGATCGATAAACAAAACAAACACACAACGCCCTCTCTCGCACGCACGCACACACACACACACACACACACACACACACACACACAAGACCCGCTTCCTTTCCTTTCTCCCAGTCACGTCAGTCAAACGCAAACGAAATGAAGAATGAAAGAAAGAAGGCAGGCAGGCAGGCAGGCAACACACGCAGCAACAACACAGACTCTTTCGCACTTTTCAATTTCCGAACAGTGTGGTGGCCCTGAAAAGGGCCGTTTTCGTCTCTCCCACGGCCGCGGGAAGGCCAACGCGGCACAGCACACCGGCTGCGACGCGCCTAACCGCCGAAACCGTACAGGGTGCGCCCCTGCCTCTTCAGGGCGTACACCACGTCCATGGCCGTCACAGTCTTGCGCTTGGCGTGCTCAGTGTACGTCACCGCGTCGCGGATCACGTTCTCCAGGAACACCTTCAGCACTCCGCGGGTCTCCTCGTAGATCAGACCAGAGATGCGCTTCACGCCGCCCCTGCGAGCCAGGCGGCGGATCGCGGGCTTCGTGATGCCCTGGATGTTGTCGCGCAACACCTTGCGGTGCCGCTTGGCGCCACCCTTGCCGAGCCCCTTTCCTCCCTTGCCGCGGCCAGTCATCTCTTCTAAATCCTCAAAAAAAGCTCAAGGCAAGCAAAACGTCTGCTGCAGCGGCTGGCTCCTCACCCGGCGCTAGCGAGTCGGCTACGGTCTGCGCCCGGCGCTTTTTTTTTTTTTTTTTTTTTTTTTTTTTTTAGCACATTTCATTCCCTTCTCGGATGGAGAAGGGCGGGCTGTTTTAGAGCATGCGATGGGCTCTTTTCAGCCATGGGTTTTGGTAATTCTGTTTTGGCACAATTTATTTTGTTTGTTGCTGGGGTGCTGGGAAAGGGGTGGATATCTCCCAATTGGGAATTTATTTGCAGGAGTTTGTTGGGGACAGTTCCGGTATTCACCTTAGCGGCCAAGGAAAACCTGCAAAACCCGGCCAGAACTGCTTGTCATGGACCTTCTCTTTATTTTCCGAGACGGAGCCGCCATTGTAGTTGGCGCTGCCGTTCCCGGTGGGCAAGGGCGGCTTCGTGTTCCGCCTCTCGCTCTCTTCTTCTTCTTTCTTCTCTCACTCTGAGGTCCTCTACCTCTGGGGAGGGAGAACTCGGAGTGAGAGGTTTGCTGCTCGTTGTCGTCTCGATTTTGTGCAGCTTCCATGGAGACCTGGTGGGCTCCGTGGCTGCCACCTCGGTTTGCGTGCCGATGGACGCCGCATCCGTCGTCTCGGTTTGGGCGCTTCGATGGCGCTCGCACGCGCCAGCCCCCCTATATAGACTCTGGCCCGCCCTCCCCCCACCACGCGCAACCGAGGGCATATAAGCGCACCACGGCCGCTGGCGCGCGCCCGTGTCGTCAAGGCAGCACCCGACGCAGCACCTCGCCTCCACGCCGCTTCCGCTAACCGCTACCGCCATGGCCCGCACAAAGCAAACGGCCCGCAAGTCCACCGGCGGAAAGGCGCCGCGCAAACAGCTCGCCACCAAGGCGGCGAGGAAGAGCGCGCCCGCCACCGGCGGCGTCAAGAAGCCCCACCGCTACAGGCCGGGCACCGTCGCCCTGCGAGAAATCAGGCGCTACCAGAAGAGCACAGAGCTGCTCATCCGCAAGCTGCCATTCCAGCGCCTAGTGCGCGAGATCGCCCAGGACTTCAAGACCGACCTGCGCTTCCAGAGCTCCGCGGTCATGGCCCTGCAGGAGGCCAGCGAGGCCTACCTCGTCGGCCTCTTCGAAGACACCAACCTGTGCGCAATCCACGCCAAGCGCGTCACCATCATGCCCAAGGACATCCAGCTCGCGCGCCGCATCCGCGGCGAGCGCGCCTAAACACCGCGCCAGCCGCTGGGCACCGCCCACGCACGCAAACAAACAAAACGGCCCTTTTAAGGGCCACTAACATCACTCCGTCGCGAGCAAACTTTGTCGGTCGCCTCTCGCCCCACAACCACAGAACCAAAGACAAAACACCACTTCCACTTCCCGTCCGTCCGCCACAGCCGCTCTCCTCTGCCAGCTTGCTGGCGCGCGCAACAATCAACATCATCCCTCCCCGGCGCGCCGCACAATACCCATCGGCCGACGCCGTCAACCACACGGCCGGCCGCCGCTTCGTTTCGAAAGGAGAAACAAACAAAAAGCCAGGCACGTCCAACGCCACCGACCCTTTCCCCACATCTCAACGTCCCCCGCCCCCGTTCCATCCAAGAACACACACACACACACAAGACAAGACACATCCGAGAAGACGGCAGGCAGGCAGGCAGGCAGGCAAACCAAAGTATTCAAACAACATGACACAAAACCAACCGTCGGCCGGCCGCGACCAAAAACGGCGACAATCAACCGCTACCGCCGCCCGCACCCGCCACCGACCCCCCGCAATCCAACCACCACGGCACGCAAACAGTATCCACACACGGGCATACAGAAACGCCAGACGACACAACCACACCGCAACACAAACACGACAATCAAAACCTTCCCGACGTGCTTTGATGGCCCTGAGAAGGGCCGTTTTGGGCCGCGCGTCTGTTGCGCGCCACTAGACGACGGGGACGGGGGGTGCGGACGACGGAGTCAACCGCCAACCCTTCCTTTCCCATTCCTCTCTTCTTCTCCTCTACTTCTTCTTCTTGGGCGAAGCCTTCGCCTTAGACGGCGTCGTCGCCTTCTTCGGGCGCGGCGCCTTCGGCTTCTTCGTCGGAACCTTGGCGGCCTTCTTCGCCTTCGACGGCGACTTGGCCTTGGCCGGCTTGGCAGCAGCCGCCTTCTTCGCACCGGCGGGAGCGGCCGACGCCGCAGACGCCTTCTTGGCGGCGCCCGCCTTCCGACCAGTCGCCGCCTTCACGCCACCAGCCTTCTTTGCGCCGGCCGCACGGGCGCCCTTCTTCTCCTTGCTGGCCGGAGCGGCGCGCTTCTTCTTGGCACCACCAGCACGAGCCTTGCCGCCCTCAGCCGCCCCGCCGCCGGCGCCGGCAAGCTTGAAAGAGCCGGACGCGCCCTTCCCCTTCGTCTGCACCAGCTCGCCCGCCACCACGGCCGACTTGAGGTACTTCTTGATAAACGGCGCCAGCTTCTCCGCGTCCAGCTTGTAGTGCGCGGCAATGTACTTCTTGATCGCCTGCAGCGACGATCCGCCGCGCTCCTTCAGACTCTTGATGGCGGCCGTCACCATCTCAGAGGTGCGCGGGTGCGCAGGCTTGGCGCGCGGCTTCTTCGCAGCCGACGCAGACTTTGCCTTCTTCGTAGTGCCGGTGGCGGCGGGTGCCGCAGCAGTCTCGTTCGTAGCCGCCTGATCTGCCATTTCGACGACGCGCGTTAACACACAACACAGCGAGCAGCGAGAGCGAGAGGAGACACGCAGCGAGCGGAGCGCACAGCAGAGGAATAGCCGCCTCGCGCCACAGGCCCAGCCAGTGTCGCGGGCGGGCGCGGACGGCCGAGAGAGCGGCCGCCACTCTGCGCGCCGCCGCGCCGCGCCTCCCGCGCTTGCTACCGCCCAACGTCCGACAGCCTGTGCGGAGCAGCCCCACACCTGCGCCACAACCACCCGCGCCTTTCAAACCACCGAGGATGGGGCTACACACAGCCACACCACAGTCGCCAACCAGTCGCCACGGCAGCGCCGCAAACCACGGCCAAACTGCAGCCACCGCGCGCTACAGCCTGGGTCGGCCCGCCGAGAATCGCCGCCCACGCCCAAATGCCGCCCCCACAGCCCCAGCCGGCGACCGGCCACAATGGCCAAACCTTCGGCAAAAGCCCCACACCGTCGCCGCGGCAGCCCGGCCAGCGCGGCCGGCGCCACAGCCACACAAGCGGAGGCGTGCGGCGATGACGGCCGTGCAAACGCACCTCCGCCGCCCCATCGCCCTCCCACCGTTTCCCGATCGGCCCGCAGCCGTCGGGCCACGTCCTCCTCCTCTCGCCCGCCAACATTCACAGCCCTTTCGTTCGTTTCCCAACAATTTCAATTGTGCCCGCCGCAAAAAACGGGCGCCGCCTGCAAAGCAACATGCTCCGCCGGAGCGCCCCTCGCCGCTTACGAGCCAACCCCTCGCCCGAGGCAAACCGAAATCCGCAACTACAGACCAACCCAATCTGCCGTCAGCACACACGACAGCCAACATCACGCGTTACGAGTTAGACATTAGGTTCACACGTCTCGGTTACGTTCGGTGGACGTGCGTTAGGTTAAGGGCACTTGGGTTAGGTTAAGCATTCAAAACACACGTCAGGCGTCAGAGGTTGGGTTAGGTTACGTTACATTAAGGTTAGGTTAGGGGCACTTGGGTTAGGTTAAGGGTCGGTGTTAGGTTAAGCGTCAAACTTAGGTTAAGCATTCAAACACACGTCGGGCGTCCGAAGTTAGGTTAGGTTAGGTTAGGTTAAGGCCACTTGGGTTAGGTTAAGCCTCAAACTTAGGTTAAGCATTCAAACACACGTCGGGCGTCAGGTGGCCGCAGCAGCCGCACCTACCTACCTACCTACCTACCTACCTACCCACCCACCCACCTCACGGCCGGACAGCTTGGCTTACTTGGCGCTGAGGCTGACCTCACCGCACCTCACCTCACGCTACGCAACGCTACAGGTTCGGTTCGCTCAGCTTAGGCTTAGAGCTTAAGCGCCGAGGTCGGATTACGTTGGTTCACCTTCGGGCGCCACACTTTGGGTGTAAAGGTCGCGTCGGGTCGTCGGCACGCCGCAAAAACAAAAGCGAAGCCACAGACAACGCCGACAAACGGGCAGCACGACCACGACCAGATACCGAGACACACGGACCACCCACCGGCCAAAGGGCACCAAACAACAAACCAGAGCACCACGTGTCGACCAGAGCAACCCGCCGCTCACGCGACGTGGCTGGCACCGAAGAGCCGCCGCAACTGCGCTTTCCGCGCCGGGCCGGATGCACGTGCGGCAACACCACCACCGCACACAGCCGCTGTTCAACATCAACCAACAACACGCCGCGGTCGCAGCCTCAACGCCAGCACACACGTTTGCACCACCATTCACACGCACCGCACAAACAGCTGTCGCCGACACAGCCGACAACACAAACACACCGCAACGACGCCGCCGCCTCTACTTGTGCCGGCCACCCACCCCACCGACGGCGCACCTGTCGCCAGCCGGCAGCCGGCAGTCGGCAGTCGGCAGTCGACACGGGAAACGCACACCGCCACTTCGCTCGCGCGCACGCCACCATCCAGTCGTCGTCTCCGAAAACAACAAACAAACAAACAAACATAGGGCAGGCAACAAATCGCCTCGCACGAACCGTCCACAAAACTATCAAAGCACAGCCTCTGGCTAACGGCCACGACGCAGCGGCACGCTGCTCCTTTCCCCGCCCCACTCGATTCACGAAGGCACGCGACACCGCCAACGACGGCCTCGCTTCCCGCAACCGACACCTTTCCGCCACTACGCACAGCCGCACCCGACGCCCGTGGCAACGACACAACTACTGCACTATCCACCGCCGCCTCCCCCTTCCCGTCGTACACACACACAGCCAGCCAGCCAGCCAGCCAAAACCACACCAACGACCCAAACATGCACGTGCAACGGCACACCCCAACCAGTCAACGTCGACAACCACACGCACGGCTCGAAACCGGCGTCCTTCCACGTTGCCATCAAGCTACACACAAGACACAAGGAACCAACAACAGCAAGCCTGCCTGCCTGCCTGCCTGCCTGCCTGCCTGCCTGCCTGCCCGCCCGCCCGCCCGCCCCACTCTCACGCCGCAAAAAGCACACCGAAAACCGCCAAACGCACATTCCCATCGCACTGACACCGACCGGCTCGCTACCACCACACCTCTCGGCAGCCGTTTCGCAAACATGACACGGCGCGACATGACATCACGACCAACTCTCCTTTCCCGACGCCTTCGGCCGCAGCACAACGCCGCCAATTCGCCACACAGTCACACAGTCGACAAGCGCCCGCCCTCCCTGCACGACGCCGCGCAGCAAAGGCGCCCGCAAACACATACCTCTCCTCTCTCTCGGCCGGCCGACGCGCCAACCGCCACACCGCCAGCCACTCGCAATTGTGCACTGCCGCCAGCCACACGTCCAACACGCCGCGCCGCCTCCGGCCACCCGCCAGGGGGCGCTCACGTCCGCGACAACAGCGCGGCCCGCCGGGCCAAACCGAACCGAGCCGCCCGCCGCTGCTCTGCACATCTTCCTGCGCGCATCGACAAAACGAGGCAAGCGAGCACACCCCGTCACAACGCCACATCACGCAAATGCCGTGCCGACCTCTTGTGTCTACCGCCTAAATTGCACTCACCAGCCGCCCCCTCTTCTTCCTCCCTATCTATCTGTGCGTCTGTGTCGGTCCGCGCGTGACGCCTCTCAACATCCGCCGTCGCCGTCCCCGTTTCCGCCCCAATGCCATCGTCGCGCCGCCTCCTCCTCCTCCGCCCCTGTCCGGCCCGCACCACACCATACACCGCTGCTTGTCCCGGCCGTTGCCACCAAAGGCGCCTACCGCAAACGCGCCACGCCGCAGCCCCCCGTGCGTGCATCTCCGTGCCGACGCTGCCTCTCTGCCCCCCCGCACGCACTCGACCGACCGACCGACCGACATGCACTGCGTCGACGGCCTCGACAACACAGTCTCTGGGCTCCGCACTGCGTGTTCCGGTACGCGCGCTGAAACACGTATGTACTCATTACCAGCGATGGCGAGGCACGACACAATCTCTGACCAGAGAGTTTCTTATCGTCGCTAGTCTGCGCCACACGACACTAGTAGCACGTAGCGCGTCGGCAGGAACAGTTGTCATCTATATGTGGCGGGTCGGGAGAGGTAGCAGTCAGTCGACAGTATTGGCGAGTGGACGATTGTACTGAGCGGGCGGCGGCGTGCTCTTCTCGCGACTCTGGTCTCCGTTCGGGACGATGCATATTGTTATTAAAGGTAAGGTAATGAAGCTGCATTGCGCAAATCTAATAATGTATGTCAATTGTAACTATTTTCTTCACAACAAAATGCCCCAATAATACTTTGTTTCCAAACTAACTTTTTTAGCGTACAACCATTCATTTCCATTTAAAGAATATTTCCTACGCATTTCCTCCAACAATCAACATTAAATGTGAGCCGGCATTCATTGCACGAAGCTGTGTACAGGTATCTACAGTTAAGAGCACATATAGATGCAGTTTGTTTTCTCTTTTGTCTTTTTGTTTGTTTTTTTTTTTTTTTTTTTTATTGACGTAACGATCTTTTGCTCTTTTTCTTCTAATTTGTACATAGGCTGTTTGTTTAGATTTTTTATATTGGTAACGCCACGTAGCGCTCTGCGTGAAAATCACTGCCTGTGCTGTGTGCAGTCTGTGGCTAGTTTGCATTGTTGTCATGAACTGCTATAGCTGGATGTGAACAGCGCGTAGCGTTGCGCAGTTAGGGGTGAGCCGCCATCACTGGTGCATGTGAGGAGAGAGATGGCGGACTTTTCAAATTACATATATATTATGACTGGTGATGATATTCAGGGTAAATACATTGTTTGTTGTTCTCTATTAAACATCTTTACTTTGCTAACTATCCCTATCAGTAGTTGGTGCCCTCCGTAGTTTGAATCTCTTATTTAGCTGGCAGCAGTGGTGCTCGCTGTATTGCAGTAGTTCGACTAATGAAGATTTTTGTGACGTAAGTGATTTCCGAAAGGTGTACTTTAATGTTACTCAGGGCCATTCTTTTGCAGGGATCTTTGATAGTCAGATTGCGTTGCGCTCAAAATATTGTGTGTCAGTTTAAGCACAGTTTTGTACACATTGTTGTTCAAAGGGGGACGTTTCAGAATACAGGGCCGAAAGGTCAGCCAGCGCTGCCCTTACAACCTTTATCGGGTTTTCAATTATGTCTGTTGAGATGTTCATGGTTCATTATTTCCATTCATCATATTACCGCGCGTTTCTCATCAATCTTCGTTCGTTCGTTCATTTTCTAGGGACGTTAACAACATTCCGGCACATTTTCATCATCATTCACTCACTCGCTTACTTACTTACGACTATTTGTGCGGGGAGGTTACACTTGGGTCCATTTCCATTTACATTCAATGTTGATAGACCTTTCTTTTTGTTGTTGTTTTGTTGCTGGCAGGTTACAAAAGGCCTCATTTTATTTATGTTGGTTGCAGCAGCGTTTTTCTCCTTCTTCTAGTGTTTTCCCCGCTCTCACCGCCGCCCCCGCCCCGCCCCTCCCGCATCCGTCGGTCTCACCACGTTCACTGACAGCCGCGTCTGCGGCTACACCACAACGGCCCCCTCCCGGCAACCCATTCGTTTTCTCTTCTTTTGCACAAAAACAACGCCGCACGCGCCAGCCGAGCGCAGCGCAAGCCACCCACACCGCGCCCCTCCCGTCTTTATAGCCTCCGCGTGCGTCTTGTTTTCTTCGTTTGCCCCCTCCCATCTCCCGAATGCCATGCCAGCAGCGTTACGCGTGCCCATCCCCTGTCCACACACTACCGCGAAACGAACAGCCTTCCGGGCCACATGCAGGGCACGCCCACCGCCATTCCCGGACGCAATTCTCAAAACTACACACACACACACACACAAAATGAACGCACCATCCCACTTCGCTTTTCTCTCTCTCTCTCTCTCTCTCTCTCTCTCTCGTCCCTTCCCTTTAACGAAAGACAAACAAACCCCGGTTAACACACTTTCTTGACACCTTCATGTAGGGAGGGAGGGAGGGAGGGAGGGAGGGTGCGTGCGTTATCTCATCTCGACCGCGACGGCAACCATCGACGATCCATTTCCCCCACTGGTAAAACATGTTCACTAACACCTACAGACATCATTCCGTACACACACACACAATGGCTCTGCACACGAACATAGACGGCACGGGCACTGTCGCACATTCTTCCTCAGAACCATCTCAACGAACGTTACATACACATCCGGGAAAGCAAAGCAACGCAACGCACAATTCAGCCGTCAAAGGTAACGTTCACCACGGCAAGACACTTGCCGCCGCGCCGTTACACGCATTTCAGTGCGGCTACAATACACCTCCGACACGGGAACGTTCCGTTGCTCTACACAGCGTTTCTCCGTTTTGTTTCGTTCTTGTTTTTTTCCGTTTTTTCGCTCTTTTTTTTTCCCTCCGTCCTTTCCTCCACCATTCTCTCCTCACGTTCTGCCCAGACATTCGACCGATCAGAGGTTCGTCCACCTTTCGGTAACCGTCCTCAGCGCGACGGTGTACCAACGGTATGACGGTGCGACGGGTGTTCAAGACGTCCGTCCGTTCGTTGCGTGATGCCGGTGTACCGCGCCGATCGACAGTGTCCCAGAGGCGACGGATCGGACCACACCACCGACACACACAAACACGTGTACGCACATTCGCCAAAGCGACCGTCGTCTTCTAGCGTCGCGCTTACTCTACTGTACTGCACTGGACCACGCGTGCATGCATCTTCAATGACGACGTCGGTGTGCGTGCGTCGTACGCACACAAGCAGACACAGTCAGTCAGACACGACTATCGAAATCAGAGTCGGAGGAAAGGTACATCATCGTGCGTGTCGCCCGTACAATGCAATACACATTGGTGTCTCAATGCGCGTTCATTTAAACGTCACTCACACGCCTCCACGCTGCATTTACAGACACATTTCACCCTCGCCATATATGGCGTGCAAACCGACCCGCAAACGGCCGTCGTTACACACTGACATTCCCAACAATCGCGTTTCGTTTCCACCCGTCACGTAACTAACCGGCACCTCCATCCAAAGGGCACATCACCGATCGCACTTCCCCCCCTCGCAGACAACGAGTTGTGCGCACGTGCCTCCATTCCACGTCACACCGTGGCCGTACCCCGCAACACGCGACGCGCCCCCAACAATCAAATTCATCGCATCGGCCACCCCACCCCGTCGCGTCGCGTCGCAACCAAAGCGGTAGCTATTGCCGCCGTCCACCCACTCACACACACAACAAAAACAAAACAAACATAAACAACAACAACAACAACAATTCCGCCCTTCCCGCAAAGGCCATTTGGTGGCCCTGAAAAGGGCCGTTTTGCCGCTCTCGCAACGGAGGATCTCCTTCCATTCCAGAGCCACCTCCTTACTTGGAGCTCGTGTACTTGGTCACCGCCTTCGTGCCCTCGCTCACGGCGTGCTTGGCCAGCTCGCCAGGCAGCAACAGCCGCACAGCGGTCTGGATCTCGCGGGACGTGATGGTCGAGCGCTTGTTGTAGTGCGCCAGGCGAGACGCCTCGGCCGCGATGCGCTCGAAAATGTCGTTCACGAAGCTGTTCATGATGCTCATCGCCTTCGACGAGATGCCCGTGTCAGGGTGCACCTGCTTCAGCACCTTGTAGATGTAGATGGCATAGCTCTCCTTCCTCTTGCGCTTCTTCTTCTTGTCGCCCTTCGAAATGTTCTTCTGCGCCTTGCCAGCCTTCTTGGCGGCCTTCCCGCTAGTCTTGGGCGGCATCGCAAACAAACAAGAACGTACGGCAGCAACACCAGCAGCAAGCGCTCCGCTCTAGTCAGCGTCTCCCCACACAGTGGCACCCAGCGCGCCCCGCCGCCGCACCTTTACCAGCTCGCCCCGTTGCGGCCGCCGACCAATGGGCCGCGAGCGCAACCGGCCGCCGCACCCGAGAGCATAAAGGACCCCCACCCCTGGCGGCGCCGCCACTCCGCTGCTCGACTCGCTGCGGCTCGCACCGTCGTTCGTCTCGTCTCGTTTTTACACCACAGCGCATCGCCATGTCCGGACGCGGAAAGGGAGGCAAGGTCAAGGGCAAGTCAAAGTCCCGCTCAAGCAGGGCCGGGCTCCAGTTCCCGGTCGGCAGAATCCACCGCCTCCTGCGCAAGGGAAACTACGCCGAGCGCGTCGGCGCCGGGGCGCCCGTCTACCTCGCCGCCGTCATGGAGTACCTCGCGGCTGAGGTGCTCGAGCTGGCCGGAAACGCGGCCCGCGACAACAAGAAGACGCGCATCATCCCGCGCCACCTGCAGCTTGCCATCCGCAACGACGAGGAGCTCAACAAGCTCCTGTCGGGCGTCACCATCGCACAGGGTGGTGTCCTGCCCAACATCCAGGCCGTCCTGCTGCCAAAGAAGACCGAGAAGAAGGCCTAAACAGAGAGGCCAGGCAATCGGCACGCGGACCCGCCGCCCAGCAGCGCTGCGTGCTCCCCTGCACGCAACGCGCTTTGCCGGCCCGGCTCGGCTCACAACAATCGGCCCTTTTCAGGGCCACCACACAAACCTACGTCCAAAGCAAAATTTCAGTCGTCCTCGCCGCGCTTTGCTTTACTTTACTTTAACTTCACTTCCACAGCCGCCGCCGGCAACAAGGACCATACCAACTGCTACGATTGCAGGGGGAGATATTCTGCGAGGTACCTCGGTGTCACGCCTGACATCCAAGTGTCACATAGGGGGACTTGGCACAAACGCTCACGCCAGGATGCAGATCCTGTACCCCTGTTCCCTCGACCCCGCAACAGGGGTAGCGATACTGGAAATATGCGCGCCCTGTATGGGGCTATGCAGCCAGATCGACGATGCATCGCCTACAGAAGGGTCCAAAGCAGAGCGCTCTACGACGGGCCTTACACGTCCCCGCGGCAGACCTGCCTAGAACCACCCACAACACGATTCCGCGCCCTGGCAGAAGCGTTCGACGCCACCGCGCCGAATTCAGAAAATGGCTATTACGTCTTGACCCTTGGGCAATATGAACACCACAGGGACAGATGTGCAAGACCCGAGTCGCTACTCCAGCAGTAGCACAAACAGAACACATAATCACTCTCAACAAACAGCAACGTCCGAAAAAGCACACTACCAAAGATAAGAACAACACACAGAAAAGAGGAGCAAATGTCCACAGGCGACAACTCCCCCTCTAACGGTAGAGGACTAAAAGAGAAAAGAACAAGAAGAGCCGCCGCCATCTTGTCGTCCACAGCCCGTGTGGCCCAACAAACACACACACACACACACACACACACACACACACACATTTCCCTTGTTTTGTTTCGTTTGCCTCAAGCACCTCCACGCACGCACAGTCGCCTTCCAAACGACAACGACAGCAATAATCACCACTGTTAAACGAGCGTGTCGACACACCGCCCTCCACTCCCGCGCGCCCCATACAAACGAAACAGCTGATCCGGCCGCCTATGGGCACGCCTTGCCTCGGCAACTCCAACGCCGCCGCAAACACACAGCCGAAACCACGCAAATATTCACCGCCTCTCGCACAACAACAACACCACACAGCCCGGCGTCTCCATCGATCGATAAACAAAACAAACACACAACGCCCTCTCTCGCACGCACGCACACACACACACACACACACACACACACACACACACAAGACCCGCTTCCTTTCCTTTCTCCCAGTCACGTCAGTCAAACGCAAACGAAATGAAGAATGAAAGAAAGAAGGCAGGCAGGCAGGCAGGCAACACACGCAGCAACAACACAGACTCTTTCGCACTTTTCAATTTCCGAACAGTGTGGTGGCCCTGAAAAGGGCCGTTTTCGTCTCTCCCACGGCCGCGGGAAGGCCAACGCGGCACAGCACACCGGCTGCGACGCGCCTAACCGCCGAAACCGTACAGGGTGCGCCCCTGCCTCTTCAGGGCGTACACCACGTCCATGGCCGTCACAGTCTTGCGCTTGGCGTGCTCAGTGTACGTCACCGCGTCGCGGATCACGTTCTCCAGGAACACCTTCAGCACTCCGCGGGTCTCCTCGTAGATCAGACCAGAGATGCGCTTCACGCCGCCCCTGCGAGCCAGGCGGCGGATCGCGGGCTTCGTGATGCCCTGGATGTTGTCGCGCAACACCTTGCGGTGCCGCTTGGCGCCACCCTTGCCGAGCCCCTTTCCTCCCTTGCCGCGGCCAGTCATCTCTTCTAAATCCTCAAAAAAAGCTCAAGGCAAGCAAAACGTCTGCTGCAGCGGCTGGCTCCTCACCCGGCGCTAGCGAGTCGGCTACGGTCTGCGCCCGGCGCTCGCTCGCTCGTTACCTAACGAACCTGCCCTGGTTCGTTGTAGATGCAGGCTAAGCACTTGGTGCTACTCCTGCTATTACTTTGGGTTTGAGTTGTTTTGGCCTAACATTTTGGTCTGTCCATGCTGGACGCTCCTGGCGTCCTTAGTGTGTTCCTGTGTGTTACTGACGTAACAGGTCAGGCCAGCGTGTAGTTGGCCTGTGATGTGTTTGTTGGCCCAGGTCCCTTATGAGCCGGTTATGCGAGGTTTCGGCCTTCGCATAGAACAGCCTGGCTGACTGTTGGAACCTATTTTTGAGTAGCGGAATGCCTGTTTGCTCGTGTAGTTGAGCTGTGGAGTACCGCCTAGGGAGGCGCAGAGCGAGCTTCAGCGCTCGATTCTGCACCCTCTGTAGAGCACCGATGTGTGCATCTGCTGCGTTTCCCCACACCACTGCCGCATACTCCAGCACTGGTCGTATGAGTACTAGGTAGAGCGTGATGCCATGGTGTGGGGGAAGGGTCGATGTGGGGTTTAACAGAGGGTACAGGACTCTTAGTCGTCCTATAGCTCTGTCCCGCACTTCCTGGACGTGTGGTTGCCATGTGAGCCTTTGGTCAAGAGTGACTCCGAGGTATTTTCCGGTCTTGCTCCATGGGATGGGGCCTCCCATGATGCTGACCGGTTGGAGATCGGGTGGCAGTGCTCTTCTCGTGAAGATCACTGCCTGGCTCTTTGCGGCATTGTACTTCAGCCGCCACTTTGTCGACCACGCGCCCAGGACGTCGCAGCCTAGCTGAAGTTGTCTCCTAGTCTCTGTTACATTCATGCTCCGCACGAACAGCGCGGTATCGTCGGCGTAAAGTGCCATCTTTACTCGCGCTGTCTGCTGGGCGTCGGCAGTGTAGGCCGTGTACAGTAGGGGGCCTAAGACAGATCCCTGCGGTACTCCTGCTCTGATTTGCCGTCGGGTTGATTTTCCGTCGTCTAACCTGACGTGGAAGGTCCTTGCGTCCAGGTATGATTTGATCAATACTCCGTGTGACGTCGGAACCCCGTGTACAAAGAGTTTGTACACGAGGCCGTCATGCCACACGGAGTCGAAAGCTCTGGTGACGTCTAGGAATACCGCCCCAAGGTATTCCCTCGTCTCCAGTGCCCGCATGGCTTCCTCGACCAGTCTCATGAGCTGGTGTGTTGTGGAGTGGCCGCTGCGGAAGCCAAATTGTTCATCTGGGATGACACCTTCCACTGTGAGGTGTTGGAGGAGCCGTTTGGCGTACAGACGCTCGAACACCTTCGAAAGTGAGGACAGTAGACTGATCGGCCTGTAGTTGGAGGCATGTCGTGGGTCCTTGTTTGCTTTGGGGAAGGCTACCACTTCTGCGTGTTTCCACTCAGAAGGGTAGTTCCCTGTACGTAGGACCCAATTGAATAACGCTGCTAGTGGCTGGTGAGCCGCTGCTGGTAGATTCTTAAGTAGCAGGTTGTCTACTCCGTCACTGCCTCCTGCTTTCCTGGTGTTGAGCGTCTGTAGTTCCGCCGCGACTTCCTCTACCGTGATTGGCTCTATTACATCATCCTCCTCTCGCGATGTCAGGAAGATGGGCAGTTGCTCCTCTACTCTGCGGATGTGTTCCAGATCGAGATGGTCTTCGACAGGTGTGAAAGACGCCTCGAAGTGGTCAGCCAGGCTGCTTGCTTTTGCATCGGGGCTACAGATGATGTCCTGTCCGACGAGTAGTGGGGGAACCCGTTGTCGTCTGCGTAGGAAGGACTTGACCGTGCGCCAGGCGCTGCCGTCCTCTGGGTTTAGTGTTTCCACTAAGTCAGCCCAGTTCTGGTTTCTGAACGCCTCAACTGCAGCTTTGATCTCTCTCTGCATGCGATTGAGGCGGTTTTTAGTGGCCGGTTGACGTGTCAGTTGCCATTCCCTGAACACTCGGTTTTTCTCCCTGATCGCATCACGTATTTGTGGTGGGAGGCGGCGGGAGTGATCTGGCTGTTGTGGTGGTGGAGGTGGGGTGGCTGCTTCAGCTGCTTGTAGTAGCTGGCGGTTTAGTAGCCGCAGGGCAGCTTCGGCGCCCACTTCGTCCACGTTTGGTGCGTCTGCTAGAAGGTTGGTAACGCCCTCTTGGTACCTGTCCAGGTCCATGCGCCTGTAGTTTCGGCGACGCGGTGGCACTGCTGTGCCTACTATGTCTATGTCGTAGACTACAGGCACATGGTCCGACGACAGGGCACATCGAGTACTAGCTGTTACGTGTTGCTCTATTCCCTTGATGAGGGCAATATCGAGCACGTCAGACTGTCTACGGCCCGGGAAGATGGTGTGCTCATATGGCCCTAGGATGTAGGCGCCATTTCTAAGTGCGGATCGGAGGAGTCGGTGGCCGCTGACGTTGGTGAGGCGCGAGTTCCATTGCGTGTGTTTCGCGTTGAGGTCACCCGCAATGAACACCCGCCCCCCCACGGTCAGCAGCTCGTCGAAGTCGGTCGGCTCCAGATTCCCCCTGGGTGGTCTATAGACCGACACGAACGTGATCTGCCCGATGGCAGTATTCACGCTCACCCCAGTGGCCTCTAGGGTGTTGAGGTCTGGTAGGTGCGTCTGGTGGTGTTGGATTGTCCTTTTGACGTAGACGGCCGTGCCCCCTCCGGCCGTCGGCCTGTCGTATCGGTAGCATGAGTAATTTGCTACTCTGACGTTTACGCCTGGCTTTAGATGAGTTTCGCAGACGAGGCAGATGTCGATTGCCTCGTCTTGCAGAAACTGTCGAAACTCGCCTTGCTGGCGGTACAGTCCATTTGCATTAAAGCCACAGACGGTGAGGCCATGTATGAGGCCATTATCCATGGCAAGGCGTGGGGGGGACGGTACTGGCCTGGAGGGCCGCCGTGACTGCCGTGACCAGTACTGGCAGTTGTTGTAGCAGAGTGCTGAGTGAGTGCAGGAGTGCATTCAGCTCAGTCGGCTCTGCTGGGGTAGAATGGGTGACCGCAGTGGCGGTCGGGAGTGCCTGTGTGGCCTGGTTCGGCTCTGCAGGCGTTTCTATTGGTGGGTTGGCGCGGGTTGGGCGCTCTGTGCGCTGTTCACGCCTTCCTGTCTCCGCCTGGGTGGCGGCTTGCTGGACTGGGGGGTTGACCCCGGCTGCTTCAGGTGTTGTGGTCGCCTTTGCTACCTGTCTAATTTGGTGCGTTGTCTTGGTTCCCCTGGTGGCGGAGGCGAAGCTGATACCTTGCTGTATCTTACGCGATGGCACAGCTTTCCCTCCCTTTCCTGTGTTCCGTCGGAAAGCAGGACAGCCCCTGTAGCTAGCCACGTGGGGCTCGCTGCAGTTGCAGCACTGCGGTTTCTCCTCCAGTGGCTTTTTGCAATCTCGGCTCTGGTGAGCTCCCGCGCATTTTACGCAGCGGGGCGGCATGGAGCAGAAACGAGACACATGGTCCATACCCTGGCAAGAGAAGCATTGCGCTCTTCTGCCTTTTGCTCTGAGTGGTTCCACCTCTACCCCCACTCGAGCAACTTCCTTAAGTTGGAAGATCTTTCTTGTTTCTATGTTGTCCGGCAATACGACCAGGAATAGAGGCATATCTTTCCTGGTCCTGGGTGATTTCATTAGTGCGCCCGGCGCACGCGCCAGCCCCCCTATATAGACTCTGGCCCGCCCTCCCCCCACCACGCGCAACCGAGGGCATATAAGCGCACCACGGCCGCTGGCGCGCGCCCGTGTCGTCAAGGCAGCACCCGACGCAGCACCTCGCCTCCACGCCGCTTCCGCTAACCGCTACCGCCATGGCCCGCACAAAGCAAACGGCCCGCAAGTCCACCGGCGGAAAGGCGCCGCGCAAACAGCTCGCCACCAAGGCGGCGAGGAAGAGCGCGCCCGCCACCGGCGGCGTCAAGAAGCCCCACCGCTACAGGCCGGGCACCGTCGCCCTGCGAGAAATCAGGCGCTACCAGAAGAGCACAGAGCTGCTCATCCGCAAGCTGCCATTCCAGCGCCTAGTGCGCGAGATCGCCCAGGACTTCAAGACCGACCTGCGCTTCCAGAGCTCCGCGGTCATGGCCCTGCAGGAGGCCAGCGAGGCCTACCTCGTCGGCCTCTTCGAAGACACCAACCTGTGCGCAATCCACGCCAAGCGCGTCACCATCATGCCCAAGGACATCCAGCTCGCGCGCCGCATCCGCGGCGAGCGCGCCTAAACACCGCGCCAGCCGCTGGGCACCGCCCACGCACGCAAACAAACAAAACGGCCCTTTTAAGGGCCACTAACATCACTCCGTCGCGAGCAAACTTTGTCGGTCGCCTCTCGCCCCACAACCACAGAACCAAAGACAAAACACCACTTCCACTTCCCGTCCGTCCGCCACAGCCGCTCTCCTCTGCCAGCTTGCTGGCGCGCGCAACAATCAACATCATCCCTCCCCGGCGCGCCGCACAATACCCATCGGCCGACGCCGTCAACCACACGGCCGGCCGCCGCTTCGTTTCGAAAGGAGAAACAAACAAAAAGCCAGGCACGTCCAACGCCACCGACCCTTTCCCCACATCTCAACGTCCCCCGCCCCCGTTCCATCCAAGAACACACACACACACACAAGACAAGACACATCCGAGAAGACGGCAGGCAGGCAGGCAGGCAGGCAAACCAAAGTATTCAAACAACATGACACAAAACCAACCGTCGGCCGGCCGCGACCAAAAACGGCGACAATCAACCGCTACCGCCGCCCGCACCCGCCACCGACCCCCCGCAATCCAACCACCACGGCACGCAAACAGTATCCACACACGGGCATACAGAAACGCCAGACGACACAACCACACCGCAACACAAACACGACAATCAAAACCTTCCCGACGTGCTTTGATGGCCCTGAGAAGGGCCGTTTTGGGCCGCGCGTCTGTTGCGCGCCACTAGACGACGGGGACGGGGGGTGCGGACGACGGAGTCAACCGCCAACCCTTCCTTTCCCATTCCTCTCTTCTTCTCCTCTACTTCTTCTTCTTGGGCGAAGCCTTCGCCTTAGACGGCGTCGTCGCCTTCTTCGGGCGCGGCGCCTTCGGCTTCTTCGTCGGAACCTTGGCGGCCTTCTTCGCCTTCGACGGCGACTTGGCCTTGGCCGGCTTGGCAGCAGCCGCCTTCTTCGCACCGGCGGGAGCGGCCGACGCCGCAGACGCCTTCTTGGCGGCGCCCGCCTTCCGACCAGTCGCCGCCTTCACGCCACCAGCCTTCTTTGCGCCGGCCGCACGGGCGCCCTTCTTCTCCTTGCTGGCCGGAGCGGCGCGCTTCTTCTTGGCACCGCCAGCACGAGCCTTGCCGCCCTCAGCCGCCCCGCCGCCGGCGCCGGCAAGCTTGAAAGAGCCGGACGCGCCCTTCCCCTTCGTCTGCACCAGCTCGCCCGCCACCACGGCCGACTTGAGGTACTTCTTGATAAACGGCGCCAGCTTCTCCGCGTCCAGCTTGTAGTGCGCGGCAATGTACTTCTTGATCGCCTGCAGCGACGATCCGCCGCGCTCCTTCAGACTCTTGATGGCGGCCGTCACCATCTCAGAGGTGCGCGGGTGCGCAGGCTTGGCGCGCGGCTTCTTCGCAGCCGACGCAGACTTTGCCTTCTTCGTAGTGCCGGTGGCGGCGGGTGCCGCAGCAGTCTCGTTCGTAGCCGCCTGATCTGCCATTTCGACGACGCGCGTTAACACACAACACAGCGAGCAGCGAGAGCGAGAGGAGACACGCAGCGAGCGGAGCGCACAGCAGAGGAATAGCCGCCTCGCGCCACAGGCCCAGCCAGTGTCGCGGGCGGGCGCGGACGGCCGAGAGAGCGGCCGCCACTCTGCGCGCCGCCGCGCCGCGCCTCCCGCGCTTGCTACCGCCCAACGTCCGACAGCCTGTGCGGAGCAGCCCCACACCTGCGCCACAACCACCCGCGCCTTTCAAACCACCGAGGATGGGGCTACACACAGCCACACCACAGTCGCCAACCAGTCGCCACGGCAGCGCCGCAAACCACGGCCAAACTGCAGCCACCGCGCGCTACAGCCTGGGTCGGCCCGCCGAGAATCGCCGCCCACGCCCAAATGCCGCCCCCACAGCCCCAGCCGGCGACCGGCCACAATGGCCAAACCTTCGGCAAAAGCCCCACACCGTCGCCGCGGCAGCCCGGCCAGCGCGGCCGGCGCCACAGCCACACAAGCGGAGGCGTGCGGCGATGACGGCCGTGCAAACGCACCTCCGCCGCCCCATCGCCCTCCCACCGTTTCCCGATCGGCCCGCAGCCGTCGGGCCACGTCCTCCTCCTCTCGCCCGCCAACATTCACAGCCCTTTCGTTCGTTTCCCAACAATTTCAATTGTGCCCGCCGCAAAAAACGGGCGCCGCCTGCAAAGCAACATGCTCCGCCGGAGCGCCCCTCGCCGCTTACGAGCCAACCCCTCGCCCGAGGCAAACCGAAATCCGCAACTACAGACCAACCCAATCTGCCGTCAGCACACACGACAGCCAACATCACGCGTTACGAGTTAGACATTAGGTTCACACGTCTCGGTTACGTTCGGTGGACGTGCGTTAGGTTAAGGGCACTTGGGTTAGGTTAAGCATTCAAAACACACGTCAGGCGTCAGAGGTTGGGTTAGGTTACGTTACATTAAGGTTAGGTTAGGGGCACTTGGGTTAGGTTAAGGGTCGGTGTTAGGTTAAGCGTCAAACTTAGGTTAAGCATTCAAACACACGTCGGGCGTCCGAAGTTAGGTTAGGTTAGGTTAGGTTAAGGCCACTTGGGTTAGGTTAAGCCTCAAACTTAGGTTAAGCATTCAAACACACGTCGGGCGTCAGGTGGCCGCAGCAGCCGCACCTACCTACCTACCTACCTACCTACCTACCCACCCACCCACCTCACGGCCGGACAGCTTGGCTTACTTGGCGCTGAGGCTGACCTCACCGCACCTCACCTCACGCTACGCAACGCTACAGGTTCGGTTCGCTCAGCTTAGGCTTAGAGCTTAAGCGCCGAGGTCGGATTACGTTGGTTCACCTTCGGGCGCCACACTTTGGGTGTAAAGGTCGCGTCGGGTCGTCGGCACGCCGCAAAAACAAAAGCGAAGCCACAGACAACGCCGACAAACGGGCAGCACGACCACGACCAGATACCGAGACACACGGACCACCCACCGGCCAAAGGGCACCAAACAACAAACCAGAGCACCACGTGTCGACCAGAGCAACCCGCCGCTCACGCGACGTGGCTGGCACCGAAGAGCCGCCGCAACTGCGCTTTCCGCGCCGGGCCGGATGCACGTGCGGCAACACCACCACCGCACACAGCCGCTGTTCAACATCAACCAACAACACGCCGCGGTCGCAGCCTCAACGCCAGCACACACGTTTGCACCACCATTCACACGCACCGCACAAACAGCTGTCGCCGACACAGCCGACAACACAAACACACCGCAACGACGCCGCCGCCTCTACTTGTGCCGGCCACCCACCCCACCGACGGCGCACCTGTCGCCAGCCGGCAGCCGGCAGTCGGCAGTCGGCAGTCGACACGGGAAACGCACACCGCCACTTCGCTCGCGCGCACGCCACCATCCAGTCGTCGTCTCCGAAAACAACAAACAAACAAACAAACATAGGGCAGGCAACAAATCGCCTCGCACGAACCGTCCACAAAACTATCAAAGCACAGCCTCTGGCTAACGGCCACGACGCAGCGGCACGCTGCTCCTTTCCCCGCCCCACTCGATTCACGAAGGCACGCGACACCGCCAACGACGGCCTCGCTTCCCGCAACCGACACCTTTCCGCCACTACGCACAGCCGCACCCGACGCCCGTGGCAACGACACAACTACTGCACTATCCACCGCCGCCTCCCCCTTCCCGTCGTACACACACACAGCCAGCCAGCCAGCCAGCCAAAACCACACCAACGACCCAAACATGCACGTGCAACGGCACACCCCAACCAGTCAACGTCGACAACCACACGCACGGCTCGAAACCGGCGTCCTTCCACGTTGCCATCAAGCTACACACAAGACACAAGGAACCAACAACAGCAAGCCTGCCTGCCTGCCTGCCTGCCTGCCTGCCTGCCTGCCTGCCCGCCCGCCCGCCCGCCCCACTCTCACGCCGCAAAAAGCACACCGAAAACCGCCAAACGCACATTCCCATCGCACTGACACCGACCGGCTCGCTACCACCACACCTCTCGGCAGCCGTTTCGCAAACATGACACGGCGCGACATGACATCACGACCAACTCTCCTTTCCCGACGCCTTCGGCCGCAGCACAACGCCGCCAATTCGCCACACAGTCACACAGTCGACAAGCGCCCGCCCTCCCTGCACGACGCCGCGCAGCAAAGGCGCCCGCAAACACATACCTCTCCTCTCTCTCGGCCGGCCGACGCGCCAACCGCCACACCGCCAGCCACTCGCAATTGTGCACTGCCGCCAGCCACACGTCCAACACGCCGCGCCGCCTCCGGCCACCCGCCAGGGGGCGCTCACGTCCGCGACAACAGCGCGGCCCGCCGGGCCAAACCGAACCGAGCCGCCCGCCGCTGCTCTGCACATCTTCCTGCGCGCATCGACAAAACGAGGCAAGCGAGCACACCCCGTCACAACGCCACATCACGCAAATGCCGTGCCGACCTCTTGTGTCTACCGCCTAAATTGCACTCACCAGCCGCCCCCTCTTCTTCCTCCCTATCTATCTGTGCGTCTGTGTCGGTCCGCGCGTGACGCCTCTCAACATCCGCCGTCGCCGTCCCCGTTTCCGCCCCAATGCCATCGTCGCGCCGCCTCCTCCTCCTCCGCCCCTGTCCGGCCCGCACCACACCATACACCGCTGCTTGTCCCGGCCGTTGCCACCAAAGGCGCCTACCGCAAACGCGCCACGCCGCAGCCCCCCGTGCGTGCATCTCCGTGCCGACGCTGCCTCTCTGCCCCCCCGCACGCACTCGACCGACCGACCGACCGACATGCACTGCGTCGACGGCCTCGACAACACAGTCTCTGGGCTCCGCACTGCGTGTTCCGGTACGCGCGCTGAAACACGTATGTACTCATTACCAGCGATGGCGAGGCACGACACAATCTCTGACCAGAGAGTTTCTTATCGTCGCTAGTCTGCGCCACACGACACTAGTAGCACGTAGCGCGTCGGCAGGAACAGTTGTCATCTATATGTGGCGGGTCGGGAGAGGTAGCAGTCAGTCGACAGTATTGGCGAGTGGACGATTGTACTGAGCGGGCGGCGGCGTGCTCTTCTCGCGACTCTGGTCTCCGTTCGGGACGATGCATATTGTTATTAAAGGTAAGGTAATGAAGCTGCATTGCGCAAATCTAATAATGTATGTCAATTGTAACTATTTTCTTCACAACAAAATGCCCCAATAATACTTTGTTTCCAAACTAACTTTTTTAGCGTACAACCATTCATTTCCATTTAAAGAATATTTCCTACGCATTTCCTCCAACAATCAACATTAAATGTGAGCCGGCATTCATTGCACGAAGCTGTGTACAGGTATCTACAGTTAAGAGCACATATAGATGCAGTTTGTTTTCTCTTTTGTCTTTTTGTTTGTTTTTTTTTTTTTTTTTTTTTTATTGACGTAACGATCTTTTGCTCTTTTTCTTCTAATTTGTACATAGGCTGTTTGTTTAGATTTTTTATATTGGTAACGCCACGTAGCGCTCTGCGTGAAAATCACTGCCTGTGCTGTGTGCAGTCTGTGGCTAGTTTGCATTGTTGTCATGAACTGCTATAGCTGGATGTGAACAGCGCGTAGCGTTGCGCAGTTAGGGGTGAGCCGCCAGCACTGGTGCATGTGAGGAGAGAGATGGCGGACTTTTCAAATTACATATATATTATGACTGGTGATGATATTCAGGGTAAATACATTGTTTGTTGTTCTCTATTAAACATCTTTACTTTGCTAACTATCCCTATCAGTAGTTGGTGCCCTCCGTAGTTTGAATCTCTTATTTAGCTGGCAGCAGTGGTGCTCGCTGTATTGCAGTAGTTCGACTAATGAAGATTTTTGTGACGTAAGTGATTTCCGAAAGGTGTACTTTAATGTTACTCAGGGCCATTCTTTTGCAGGGATCTTTGATAGTCAGATTGCGTTGCGCTCAAAATATTGTGTGTCAGTTTAAGCACAGTTTTGTACACATTGTTGTTCAAAGGGGGACGTTTCAGAATACAGGGCCGAAAGGTCAGCCAGCGCTGCCCTTACAACCTTTATCGGGTTTTCAATTATGTCTGTTGAGATGTTCATGGTTCATTATTTCCATTCATCATATTACCGCGCGTTTCTCATCAATCTTCGTTCGTTCGTTCATTTTCTAGGGACGTTAACAACATTCCGGCACATTTTCATCATCATTCACTCACTCGCTTACTTACTTACGACTATTTGTGCGGGGAGGTTACACTTGGGTCCATTTCCATTTACATTCAATGTTGATAGACCTTTCTTTTTGTTGTTGTTTTGTTGCTGGCAGGTTACAAAAGGCCTCATTTTATTTATGTTGGTTGCAGCAGCGTTTTTCTCCTTCTTCTAGTGTTTTCCCCGCTCTCACCGCCGCCCCCGCCCCGCCCCTCCCGCATCCGTCGGTCTCACCACGTTCACTGACAGCCGCGTCTGCGGCTACACCACAACGGCCCCCTCCCGGCAACCCATTCGTTTTCTCTTCTTTTGCACAAAAACAACGCCGCACGCGCCAGCCGAGCGCAGCGCAAGCCACCCACACCGCGCCCCTCCCGTCTTTATAGCCTCCGCGTGCGTCTTGTTTTCTTCGTTTGCCCCCTCCCATCTCCCGAATGCCATGCCAGCAGCGTTACGCGTGCCCATCCCCTGTCCACACACTACCGCGAAACGAACAGCCTTCCGGGCCACATGCAGGGCACGCCCACCGCCATTCCCGGACGCAATTCTCAAAACTACACACACACACACACACAAAATGAACGCACCATCCCACTTCGCTTTTCTCTCTCTCTCTCTCTCTCTCTCTCTCTCTCGTCCCTTCCCTTTAACGAAAGACAAACAAACCCCGGTTAACACACTTTCTTGACACCTTCATGTAGGGAGGGAGGGAGGGAGGGAGGGAGGGTGCGTGCGTTATCTCATCTCGACCGCGACGGCAACCATCGACGATCCATTTCCCCCACTGGTAAAACATGTTCACTAACACCTACAGACATCATTCCGTACACACACACACAATGGCTCTGCACACGAACATAGACGGCACGGGCACTGTCGCACATTCTTCCTCAGAACCATCTCAACGAACGTTACATACACATCCGGGAAAGCAAAGCAACGCAACGCACAATTCAGCCGTCAAAGGTAACGTTCACCACGGCAAGACACTTGCCGCCGCGCCGTTACACGCATTTCAGTGCGGCTACAATACACCTCCGACACGGGAACGTTCCGTTGCTCTACACAGCGTTTCTCCGTTTTGTTTCGTTCTTGTTTTTTTCCGTTTTTTCGCTCTTTTTTTTTCCCTCCGTCCTTTCCTCCACCATTCTCTCCTCACGTTCTGCCCAGACATTCGACCGATCAGAGGTTCGTCCACCTTTCGGTAACCGTCCTCAGCGCGACGGTGTACCAACGGTATGACGGTGCGACGGGTGTTCAAGACGTCCGTCCGTTCGTTGCGTGATGCCGGTGTACCGCGCCGATCGACAGTGTCCCAGAGGCGACGGATCGGACCACACCACCGACACACACAAACACGTGTACGCACATTCGCCAAAGCGACCGTCGTCTTCTAGCGTCGCGCTTACTCTACTGTACTGCACTGGACCACGCGTGCATGCATCTTCAATGACGACGTCGGTGTGCGTGCGTCGTACGCACACAAGCAGACACAGTCAGTCAGACACGACTATCGAAATCAGAGTCGGAGGAAAGGTACATCATCGTGCGTGTCGCCCGTACAATGCAATACACATTGGTGTCTCAATGCGCGTTCATTTAAACGTCACTCACACGCCTCCACGCTGCATTTACAGACACATTTCACCCTCGCCATATATGGCGTGCAAACCGACCCGCAAACGGCCGTCGTTACACACTGACATTCCCAACAATCGCGTTTCGTTTCCACCCGTCACGTAACTAACCGGCACCTCCATCCAAAGGGCACATCACCGATCGCACTTCCCCCCCTCGCAGACAACGAGTTGTGCGCACGTGCCTCCATTCCACGTCACACCGTGGCCGTACCCCGCAACACGCGACGCGCCCCCAACAATCAAATTCATCGCATCGGCCACCCCACCCCGTCGCGTCGCGTCGCAACCAAAGCGGTAGCTATTGCCGCCGTCCACCCACTCACACACACAACAAAAACAAAACAAACATAAACAACAACAACAACAACAATTCCGCCCTTCCCGCAAAGGCCATTTGGTGGCCCTGAAAAGGGCCGTTTTGCCGCTCTCGCAACGGAGGATCTCCTTCCATTCCAGAGCCACCTCCTTACTTGGAGCTCGTGTACTTGGTCACCGCCTTCGTGCCCTCGCTCACGGCGTGCTTGGCCAGCTCGCCAGGCAGCAACAGCCGCACAGCGGTCTGGATCTCGCGGGACGTGATGGTCGAGCGCTTGTTGTAGTGCGCCAGGCGAGACGCCTCGGCCGCGATGCGCTCGAAAATGTCGTTCACGAAGCTGTTCATGATGCTCATCGCCTTCGACGAGATGCCCGTGTCAGGGTGCACCTGCTTCAGCACCTTGTAGATGTAGATGGCATAGCTCTCCTTCCTCTTGCGCTTCTTCTTCTTGTC